>NC_081226.1:6757257-7057257 GCF_902713425.1 Acipenser ruthenus | reverse complement strand
GTCTCTGCCGTCTAATCAGCATACGATGCCATGCATAATAATGAGGGTCGCTATGTTGGGCTAAGTTAATACAAAAATGTGTACAGGGCAGTATTAATTAAATCTGCATACATAGTAAATCACCAGGATCTAGTTGTGGTCAGTAATTCAGTCTTAGCAGTGTGCGACACCCAGTCAGGAAAAACTCAACTGTGACATCAAACCAAAACTGAGCACAACTGATCGCAGAATCTGTGCAAACTCAGATGAGAGGAGTCGGGACGGCTTGAGTCAGGCTGTGTGCGGTGGGCTTAAGGGGCAGAGTGTTTGAGGCGGGACTGCTTAGTAAAGAGTATACTATATTTGGAGGGTAGACATGATTCCGAGAGCTCTATTGAGACCAGGATGACTGAAACAGATCGACAAGTCAAATAACATCAGTTAAGAGAACTCTGATACCGCACACCAATACCAAGTTCCTCTCTTAAAGAATGCTGCTTTTAAATTCTAGTGTGTTGAATGACATAGTTACGTGTACTTTGTGAATATACAGAAATGTTCAGAACTGTTCTAGACTGTTGTTCTAGCAGTCTAGAACAGTTTCATGAATTGCAAACTGTATTTCATTTAAGAAAATAGAGTTTGAAAACAACACTCTTTAAACTCAAAGTCCATGCTGTACCACCGGGTCATGCGATTGTATCCCTGCTTGTTACACCACTGGAACAATCCGTCTGGTTGCCTGGCAACCTCAGGGAGAAATGCAACTTCCTCCCTCCCAGGGGGTGGAGCCAACTGGAAATGCATCATGGGAGTGGTACCTCCACCACCTACCCATGATGCACTCAGGCTGGAGGAAGTTAAGCTCAGATTTTTGTACTTTGATGAATTATTTCCTGCTCACAAGATTCAAATCCACACTGCTGACTGTGAGTCCTGTGCTATACACTAGGGGGCAGTGTCCCAAATGATCTAACTGCGTTTACACACTAGGGGCAGGATAACAATTATGATGTGGCTTTTGTTGATAGCATTGTCAGTATACATTTCTCTACGACATGCTACACTTATCCATTGTAAAATGAATTCTAACATAGTCTGAGGCTTTGAAACTGCAGTTACAATATAATTCTAGTACAGTCTAGTCTGGGGATCTCAAACTGCAGTTACAGTGTACCGATGTTTCTGCGGTGGTGTCAGGATAGGGGTCACATTGTTTGTGTAAAATGCAGAACAAATACTGCAGCCAGTCATGCTGCCTGGTGGGAGGAGGGACTGCGGGCTGACACTGCACCTGCACTCATTTTAATGTTTTGCCTTTTTTTGAGAAGGGGTACGATTATCTGTTGAGGGACCACCGGTCTTCAAAGACAAGGGAAGGGGGTGTATCCTAACCTCAGTAAGGGGGTACCCCAGCCTCATTTCGAGGGTACATAAGGCTCAGTAAAGGGGTACACTAGCTTTGTTAAGGGGGCACCCTGGCTTCAGTAAGGCTCACTATGGGGTTCTGTTACTCACGTAGTCTTTAGCCTCCTGTGCTTGCGGGATGTCGGGCAGCGCAGTGTCGCAGTCAGGGCTGTAGTGCTCACAGTAATCATATGCAGCCTGGGGGTTCGAGGCGATCAGGAGCTGCTGGATATCACCCTGTGAGAGAGAGAAGAAAGGAGAGGGGAGAGGAGAGAGGGGACAGGGAGGAGATTTTTTTTAATTAGACAGGTTCATTTTATGTTATTTTATTAATCCCCCCAAGAAAAGATCATATCCTAGCTAAAGTGCAATACTACTCATTAAGTTTCATGTATGTACTGTCTAACTGAAGTAATGTTTAGACTAACTGCACACCCCTGTGAGTTTAACAAATAAAACCCACATTCCTCCATAATTAACACAAAAAAACACAAAACGAGAGACAGAAAAGGAGCGATAGGAATAGGAAGCATGAATCTCTGCACAGTATCTTATGGCCTGCAGTCTCCTCATTGGACGTGCAGAGCAGAGGCTTGTAGTGTTATTCTTGATACATACATTTGGTAAGTACTTAAATACATTATGTACATTAAGAGAGCCTGATAGCGAGACACACAGCAGTGTTCCTGGTCTGCTTCAGACACAGACACACACACACACACACACACACGCACACACACACACACACGCACACACACACATACGCACACATACACACACACACACACGCACACGTACACACACACACACACACGCACGCGCTCACACACGCACACACACATGCACTCTCACACACACACACATACATACACACACGCATGCACTCACACACACACACACACGCACTGTGAGAGAAAACTTCTAGGGGGTCGAGGACAGTGTTAATGGTGTAGGGGTATTGGAGTAGGAGTAGGGTGGTAGGGGTATTGGAGTAGAGGGTAGGATGCTAGGAGTACTGGAGTAGGGGTAGGGTGGTAGGGGTATGATTATTGTTCAGGGTGATGGGTGGAGTGTTTATGGAGTAGAGGGTAGAGTGTGTGTAGGGTGTAGGAATTAAGGGTTCACAGTGCAGGGTGTAGGGTTTAGTGTGGAGTGTGTTAGGGGATAGTGTTTGTGATGCACGGCTATTGTAATAGGGGGTAGGATGTAGGGGTAAGTCTTGGATATAGCGTTTAAGGTGGGGGGTGCAGGATGCAGGATCTAGGGTGTAGAATGCAGGGTGCAATGTACAGGGTGCAGTATGTAGTGTGCAGTGTGTCGTGTTCAGGGTGCAGTGCTCAGGGTGCAGGGTGCAGTGTGTATTGTGCAGTGTTCAGGGTGCAGTGTGTAGTGTTCAGGGTGCAGGGTGCAGTGTTCAGGGTGCAGTGTGTAGTGTGCAGTGTGCAGGGTGCAGTGCTCAGGGTGCAGTGTGTATTGTGCAGTGTTCAGGGTGCAGGGTGCAGTGTTCAGGGTGCAGTGTGTATTGTGCAGTGTTCAGGGTGCAGGGTGCAGTGTGTAGTGTGCAGTGTGTAGTGTGCAGTGTGTCATGTGCAGGGTGCAGTGTTCAGGGTGCAGTGCTCAGGGTGCAGGGTGCAGTGTGTATTGTGCAGTGTTCAGGGTGCAGGGTGCAGTGCTCAGGGTGCAGTGTGTATTGTGCAGTGTTCAGGGTGCAGTGTTCAGGGGGTAGTGTGTATTGTGTAGTGTTCAGGGTTCAGGGTGCAGTGTGTAGTGTTCAGGGTGCAGGGTGCAGGGTGTAGTGTGCAGGGTGTAGTGTTCAGGGTGCAGTGTTCAGGGTGCAGTGTGTAGTATGCAGTGTTCAGGGTGCAGGGTGCAGGGTGTAGTGTGCAGGGTGCAGGGCACAGTGTGTAGTGTGCAGTGTGTAGTGTGTAGTGTGCAGGGTGCAGTGTTCAGGGTGCAGAGTTCAGGGTGCAGGGTGGATGGTACAGTGTTCAGGGTGCAGGGTGTAGTGTGCAGTGTTCAGACTGCAGTGTGTAGGGTGCAGGGTGCAGTGTGTAGTGTGTAGTGTGCAGGGTGCAGTGTTCAGGGTCCAGAGTTCAGGGTGCAGGGTGGATGGTGCAGTGTTCAGGGTGCAGGGTGCAGTGTTCAGGGCACAGTGTGTAGTGTGCAGTGTGTAGGGTGCAGCATTCAGGGTGTAGAGTTCAGGGTGCAGGGTGCATGGTGCAGTATTCAGGGTGTAGTGTTCAGGGTGCAGTGTTCAGGGCACTGTGTGTAGTGTGCAGGGTGCAGTGTGTAGTGTGTAGTGTGCAGGGTGCAGTGTTCAGGATGCAGAGTTCAGGGTGCAGGGTGGATGGTGCAGTGTTCAGAGTGCAGGGTTCAGGCTGCAGTGTGTAGGGTGCAAGGTGTCTCACCTCAAACACCTCCTCATCCAGGATCCTGCTGCCGAATACCACGATGCCCTTGGTGTCAATGCTGGGCTTGTCGCTGCGGGGGAGGGGCTTGGTGATGCGCTTCTTACAGTCCAGGATGAGTGTCACGTCCTTCTTCTGCACACTGAGAGCCACACGGTGCCACCTGCAGCATGGGAGGAGGAACGGCATGGTGGGACAGGGACCAGCAGATAGAGAGAGAGGGGAAGACACACAAACAAACACACTCTCTCACTCTCTCATACAGACAGGGTATTGCTGGGTGTTTATGGTATTTGTGGGTAGTATATCTCGCTCTCATTGTCTCTCACACACACAGAGACAGGTAGAGTACTGCTCTTGCTCTTGGTGAGCACAGTGACTTGCTGTTGGCCAAGTTCACTCCACTGAACAGGGGTCTCTCTCGCACACACACTTACAAAGTATTACTCGGGGCTCTGGTGTATCAGTATTGCTCAGGACTCTGGTATTGCTCAGGGCTCTGGTATTGCTCAGCGTTCTGGTGTATCAGTATTGCTCAGCACTCTGGTGTATCAGTATTGCTCAGGGCTCTGGTATTGCTCAGCGCTCTGGTGTATCAGTATTACTCAGGGCTCTGGTATTGCTCAGGGATCTGGTATTGCTCAGCGCTCTGGTGTATCAGTATTGCTCAGGGCTCTGGTATTGCTCAGCGCTCTGGTGTATCAGTATTGCTCAGGGCTCTGGTATTACTCAGGGCTCTGGTATTGCTCAGCGTTCTGGTGTATCAGTATTGCTCAGCGCTCTGGTGTATCAGTATTGCTCAGGGCTCTGGTATTGCTCAGCGCTCTGGTGTATCAGTATTGCTCAGCGCTCTGGTGTATCAGTATTGCTCAGGGCTCTGGTATTGCTCAGGGCTCTGGTGTATCAGTATTGCTCAGGGCTCTGGTATTGCTCAGGGCTCTGGTGTATCAGTATTGCTCAGGGCTCTGGTGTATCAGTATTGCTCAGGGCTCTGGTGTATCGGTATTGCTCAGGGCTCTGGTGTATCAGTATTGCTCAGGGCTCTGGTGTATCAGCATTGCTCAGGGCTCTGGTGTATCAGTATTGCTCAGGGCTCTGGTATTGCTCAGGGCTCTGGTGTATCAGTATTGCTCAGGGCTCTGGTGTATCGGTATTGCTCAGGGCTCTGGTGTATCAGTATTGCTCAGGGCTCTGGTGTATCAGCATTGCTCAGCGCTCTGGTGTATCAGTATTGCTCAGGGCTCTGGTGTATCAGTATTGCTCAGGGCTCTGGTGTATCAGCATTGCTCAGCGCTCTGGTGTATCAGCATTGCTCGGGGCTCTGGTATTGCTCAGGGCTCTGGTGTATCAGTATTGCTCAGGGCTCTGGTGTATCAGTATTGCTCAGGGTTCTGCTGTAAAAGTATTGCTCAGGGCTCTGGTGTATCAGTATTGCTCAGGGCTCTGGTGTATCAGCATTGCTTAGTGCTCTGGTGTATCAGTATTGCTCAGGGCTCTGGTATTGCTCAGGGCTCTGGTGTATCAGTATTGCTCAGGGCTCTGGTATTGCTCAGGGCTCTGGTGTATCAGTATTGCTCAGGGCTCTGCTATATCAGTATTTTTCAGGGCTCTGGTATTGCTCAGGGCTCTGGTGTATCAGTATTGCTCAGGGCTCTGGTATTGCTCAGGGCTCTGGTGTATCAGTATTGCCCAGGGTTCTGCTGTATAAATATTGCTCAGGGCTCTGGTGTATCAGTATTGCTCAGGGCTCTGGTGTATCAGCATTGCTTAGTGCTCTGGTGTATGAGTATTGCTCAGGGCTCTGGTATTGCTCAGGGCTCTGGTGTATCAGTATTGCTCAGGGCTCTGGTATTGCTCAGGGCTCTGGTGTATCAGTATTGCGCAGGGCTCTGGTGTATCAGTATTGCTCAGGGCTCTGGTGTATCAGCATTGCTCAGCGCTCTGCTATATCAGTATTTTTCAGGGCTCTGGTATTGCTCAGCGCTCTGGTGTATCAGTATTGCTCAGGGCTCTGGTATTGCTCAGGGCTCTGGTGTATCAGTATTGCTCAGGGCTCTGGTATTGCTCAGGGCTCTGGTATATCAGTATTGCTCAGGGCTCTGGTATATCAGTATTACTCAGGGCTCTCGTATATCAGTATTGCTCAGGGCTCTGGTATTGCTCAGCGCTCTGGTGTATCAGTATTGCTCAGGGCTCTGGTATTGCTCAGCACTATGGTATATCAGTATTGCTCAGGGCTCTGGTGTATCAGTATTGCTCAGGGCTCTGGTATATCAGTATTGCTCAGGGCTCTGGTATATCAGTATTGCTCAGGGCTCTGGTATATCAGTATTACTCAGGGCTCTCGTATATCAGTATTGCTCAGGGCTCTGGTATTGCTCAGCGCTCTGGTGTATCAGTATTGCTCAGGGCTCTGGTATTGCTCAGCACTATGGTATATCAGTATTGCTCAGGGCTCTGGTGTATCAGTATTGCTCAGGGCTCTGGTATATCAGTATTGCTCAGGGCTCTGGTGTATCAGTATTGCTCAGGGCTCTGGTATATCAGTATTGCTCAGGGCTCTGGTATATCAGTATTGCTCAGGGCTCTGGTATATCAGTATTGCTCAGGGCTCTGGTATTGCTCAGCGCTCTGGTGTATCAGTATTGCTCAGGGCTCTGGTACTGACTTGCCGTCGGCCAGGTTGATCCCTCTGAAGAGTGGATAGTCCTCGGGCGCTGGTTTCCCGCTCTCGTCCTCGTACAGGAAGACAGGGGACCGGCCCAGCTCCACGCCCAGCTGCTGCACCCCCTGCCCGTTGTACACTGAGAGCAGGAACGCCTGCAGCCCCGCCCTCGCCTTCACCAGAGCCATGATCGAGAAGTTCTCCGGGAACTGACCTGCACAGAGAGACAGGAGTGAGAACTACAGAGAGAGGGACAGGGGTGAGAACTACATAACTACAGAGAGAGAGAGAGAGAGAGAGAGAGAGAGAGAGAGAGAGAGAGAGAGAGAGAGAGAGAGAGAGAGAGAGAGAGAGAGAGACAGGAGTGAGAACTGCAGAACTACAGAGAGAGACAGGAGTGAGAACTACAGAACTACAAAGAGAGAGACAGAAGTGAGAACTACACAGAGATAGGAGTGAGAACTACAGAACTACACAGGGACGCAGGGATACAGAGGGGTTACTACAGAATTACACTGTAACTACATTGTAACTACAATACAAGCACAAAACAGCTGCAAAATGGAGATTAGAACATAACTACACTAACTACAGCAGAAGTACACTTATAATTACAATAAAACTACTACAGAACTACACTGAAACTACAACAGCATTTCAGATGAACTAGACTAGGATGACCTGCAAGAGCATCAACACAGGGGTGTCATGAGAGCAGCTGAACTGCACTAGACTACACTAACACCGTGCTGTGGAAGTGACTGATGCACAAATGTGTTATTGCAAAGTGAAAGTCTGGGAAGACTCAAGCCCAGCATCTGAAGCTTCAAACCCAGGTTCTGAAGACCCAAGCCCAAGTCTATGTGCTGAGGTCTCTGAAGTCACCATCAAACTGAAGTTTAGTTCCTGTTTGATGAAGCAAACTGTCGCGAGTGACCCTAAAACCTCTCCTCCCTTGTACAAGATACTTACACCCTTTGAGTCGCAGGTGTATGCAGCAGAGCTGTATGGCTCTTCAATAGAACCATCTTCATTTTTGTGGGGTTTCCCCACTGATGATGCAGATGAGAATGCAAAAATGGGAGACAATGCAAAGATGGGAATCCTGACTGACTGAGGCGTTGAATCTTTTAATTATTGGGTAAGCATTATATTTAGCTTTTTGTATCTCATATACTGGAGTGTGTGATAAGGTGTAGGGTTTTTATTTCACTTAGTTATAGGGAGCTGGCATATTTAAGACTTAGTTGTGGGCACTATAGAACACTATAGAAAAACATATTTGTAACCATTTTGTTATATAAAGATGATGCTGTAACAGACACTGGATTGCCCATATTGTCTGTGAGCTAGGATCCGATGTGGCCTACATTAAATAAACCGAGTGTGTGATTTTTCTTGATTGCTTAAAAATTGTCTGGATGTACTAATATCTGTAAGTCAGTGCACGAACAATCCACTTACAGGAGTCCAAAACATGTCTGTGTCCTCCTTAAACATCCCTGTGTCTTCCTTAAACATGCCTGTGTCCTCCTTAAACATGCCTGTGTCCTCCTTATGTCTGTGTCCTCCTTAAACATGCCTGTGTCCTCCTTAAACATGCCTGTGTCCTCCTTAAACATGTCTGTGTCCTCCTTAAACATGCCTGTGTCCTCCTTAAACATCCCTGTGTCTTCCTTAAACATCCCTGTGTCTTCCTTAAACATGCCTGTGTCCTCCTTAAACATGCCTGTGTCCTCCTTATGTCTGTGTCCTCCTTAAACATGCCTGTGTCCTCCTTAAACATGCCTGTGTCCTCCTTAAACATGTCTGTGTCCTCCTTAAACATGCCTGTGTCCTCCTTAAACATCCCTGTGTCTTCCTTAAACATGTCTGTGTCCTCCTTAAACATCCCTGTGTCTTCCTTAAACATGCCTGTGTCCTCCTTAAACATGCCTGTGTCCTCTTATGTCTGTGTCCTCCTTAAACATCCCTGTGTCCTCCTTAAACATCCCTGTGTCCTCCTTAAACATGCCTGTGTCCTCCTTAAACATCCCTGTGTCCTCCTTAAACATCCCTGTGTCCTCCTTAAAATGCCTGTGTCCTCCTTAAACATCCCTGTGTCCTCCTTAAACATCCCTGTGTCCTCCTTAAACATGCCTGTGTCCTCCTTAAACATGCCTGTGTCCTCCTTAAACATCCCTGTGTCCTCCTTAAACATGTCTGTGTCCTCCTTAAATATCTAAGAGGGTTCTGAAGCAGGGTTCTGAAGAGGGTTCTGAAGCAGGGTTCTCAAGCAAAGTTCTGAAGCAGAGTTCTGAAATAGAGTTCTGAAGAGGGTTCTGAAGCAGCGTTCTGAAGCAGGGATCTGAAGAGGGTTCTGAAGCAGGGTTCTGAAGCAGAGTTCTGAAGCAGAGTTATGAAGCAGGGTTCTGAAGAGGGTTCTGAAGCAGAGTTCTGAAGAGGGTTCTGAAGATGGTTCTGAAGAGGGTTCTGAAGCAGAGTTCTGAAGAGGGTTCTGAAGCAGATATCTGAAGAGGGTTCTGAAGGTGGTTCTGAGTCTGTGTGACTTGAGGTGGTTCTGCTGACCCAGCTCCCAGACATCATCTCATCCCTCTGCTCTGCACTCCCACACCAGCACTGCAGGGAGTGTGTGTGTGTGTGTGTGTGTGTGTGTGTGTGTGTGTGTGTGTGTGTGTGTGTGTGTGGAGGGATGCATGGATGGGTAAGAAACTAATGTATTCAGGGTAAGAATCTCACATGAGCCCTGCACCCAGACCTGGGTTTCTGAACTCCCTGCAATTAGGAACATAACTGAACTGATCAGGATGCTGGACTTTAATGCTGGGCTAGTGTGAGTTAATCCCTGTGTATGTACAGTATGTATGTATGTATGTATGTGTGTGTAAGTATGTGTGTATGTATGTGTGTATGTATGTATGTGTGTATGTATGGACGGATGGATGGATGGATGGATGGATGGATGTTCAGTGTGTATGTAGGTTTGGATGGATGCATGTGTGCAGTGCCTATAATATGCCCTTCATGCTCCTCAAATGTGTCTGTATTACTACAAACTGACTCTTGTGTATAATGTAGAAAATAAGTGTAAAATAGTGTATTTAGCCTGTAGGGGTTTGTGATAGAGAGAGAAAGGATCAATGTTGTAAATTTCCCTACCGATCAGAAAGGACGCTGTGTAAGGACGGTGGTATGCTGCCTCCTAGATTGACTGCCTTGATGGTAGGTGGAAACCGGAAGGTGACCATATTAGGGGGAGCACATAGTTGCAAGTGCTCAGGACGACTCCATTGCAAGCAGCTGCGGGGCAGCCCTCTATTGGAGAAACCATGGCGACGGGTTGTTTGCAGGGGGGAGGTTTTGGGTACAAAGGGGAAGCAGCTACGTGAGTACGGGGCCTTGGGCTAAAAAGAACACTGACGGCCGGAGCTGCGTTGTGTTGTTTTGTATTACGTGTTTGTTTGTTTGTTGTCACAGAGGAGGAGTGAGAGCAAGGGGCTGCAGCCACGGAGCCAGTCCACACCACACTGAGCACTTCCCTCTCCACACAACATCAGCAGCACCACGGACAAGGCACTGGAGAGCACACTTTCCTGCACCGGACGTGGGAATTTAATTGTTGTTTTGTTTTTGTGTTTGAACACTCACCGTGTACCCCCCAGTACCATCGCTGGACATTTTTGGGAGTAACTCACTGTCTGGACTGTCTTTGTATTCACTACACCACTCATACCTGTCACAGGGTTGCATGATTAATAGTCCTCCCCTCTACTGTGCTGCTTGTGACCTGCAGTGCAGTGCTGGGACTCACCTGAGAGAGCTGCTTGTGACCTGCAGTGCAGGGCTGGGACTCACCTGAGAGAGCTGCTTGTGACCTGCAGTGCAGGGCTGGGACTCACCTGAGAGAGCTGCTTGTGACCTGCAGTGCAGGGCTGGGACTCACCTGAGAGAGCTGCTTGTGACCTGCAGTGCAGGGCTGGGACTCACCTGAGAGAGCTGCTTGTGACCTGCAGTGCAGGGCTGGGACTCACCTGAGAGAGCTGCTTGTGACCTGCAGTGCAGGGCTGGGACTCACCTGAGAGAGCTGCTTGTGACCTGCAGTGCAGGGCTGGGACTCACCTGAGAGAGCTGCTTGTGACCTGCAGTGCAGGGCTGGGACTCACCTGAGAAGAGCTGCTTGGTGGGGGCACTGATCTGGGCCTGCTTGGATATCCTGTATGCCACATCACTGCGGCCCGTGCGACGAGTGGGACAGAACCCAGGGGCCTTTTGGACCCCCTCCGGGAGAGTGTGGAGCTGCAGCACCTTCAGTACATCGACAGGGTCTGCTAGAGACAGAGAGAGGAGGGAGAGAGGGGTCAATACAAACCAGACAAGAGAGAGAGAGGGGGGGGGTGAGAGAGAGAGAGAGAGAGAGAGAGAGAGAGAGAGAGAGAGAGAGAGAGAGAGAGAGAGAGAGAGAGAGAGAGAGAGAGAGAGGAGAAGGACCTGGATAGGGAGAGAGAATAGGAAGATAAGAAAGGTGAGAGAGGGAGAGGGGTTGAAAGAGACAGGGGGAGGAGAGAGGGGAGAGAGGTTTTGGAGGAGAGAACAGAGAGAGGTGGGAGAGGTGAGTGAGAGGAGAAGGGGAGAGGGGAGTGGGAGGAGAGGGGGGGGAGGGGAGTGGGAGGAGGGGGGAGGGGAGTGAGAGGAGAGGGGGGGAGGGGGAGGGGGAGAGGGAAATACAAATCCAACTGCTGCAGTTCTCCCTCTAACACTAACACACAGCCGCTGTGAAGCATGGAGCCATTCGAAGGTAGAGCGAGGAACGCAGTTCAGCTTAGGAACTGGGAGCACAGTGAAACGGGAGAGGAGAGGGAGGGGGGAGGAATTAGATTTTATTCGACAGGAAGGTAAGCTAGCCTCTCGGAATTCTGTAATCAGAATTCAAATCACTAGACCGAGACTCACACAGAACACAATCCAACTACTGTCTCCCTCCCCCTCTCCCTCTCCCTCCCCCTCTCCCTCTCCCTCCCCCTCTCCCTCCCCCTCTCCCTCTCCCTCTCCCTCTGTCTTCCTCTCTCTCCTGCTCCCTATGTGGAGCGGGGGGGGGGGGGGGGGGGGGGGGGGGTCGATCTCTCCTGAACAATTTCAGTAACTTCAAAAATCACATTCCAGACTATCTGGAAAACACATCAAATACTTCACTTTTTTTTATATTCTCAGAATTCCTTCCGAGGCGCTCAAATTCCTGGGAATTGAATCTGATTGAATGGAATATTTATTCCACACAGAATCTGTTAAAATGATTAAAGCAAGTAGAACAATGAGAGAGGTAGAATCCTAACCACTAGAGCCAGCCTCCCTCCCTGCACCTCAGCTCTAAACACTAGAGCCAGCCTCCCTCCCTGCCCCTCAGCTCTAAACACTAGAGCCAGCCTCCCTCCCTGTCCCTCAGCTCTAACCACTAGAGCCAGCCTCCCTCCCTGTCCCTCAGCTCTAAACACTAGAGCCAGCCTCCCTCCCTGTCCCTCAGCTCTAACCACTAGAGCCAGCCTCCCTCCCTGTCTCTCAGCTCTAACCACTAGAGCCAGCCTCCCTCCCTGCACCTCAGCTCTAAACACTAGAGCCAGCCTCCCTCCCTGTCTCTCAGCTCTAACCACTAGAGCCAGCCTCCCTCCCTGCACCTCAGCTCTAACCACTAGAGCCAGCTTCCCTCCCTGTCCCTCAGCTCTAAACACTAGAGCCAGCCTCCCTCCCTCCCAAACTCAACTCTAACCACTAGAGCCAGCCTCCCTCCCTGTCCCTCAGCTCTAACCACTAGAGCCAGCCTCCCTCCCTGTCCCTCAGCTCTAAACACTAGAGCCAGCCTCCCTCCCTGTCCCTCAGCTCTAACCACTAGAGCCAGCCTCCCTCCCTGTCCCTCAGCTCTAAACACTAGAGCCAGCTTCCCTCCCTGTCCCTCAGCTCTAAACACTAGAGCCAGCCTCCCTCCCTGTCCCTAGCTCTAAACACTAGAGCCAGCCTCCCTCCCTGTCTCTCAGCTCTAACCACTAGAGCCAGCCTCCCTCCCTCCCAGACTCAACTCTAACCACTACAGCCAGCCTCCCTCCCTCCCAGACTCAACTCTAACCACTAGAGCCAGCCTCCCTCCCTGTCCCTCAGCTCTAACCACTAGAGCCAGCCTCCCTCCCTGTCCCTCAGCTCTAAACACTAGAGCCAGCTTCCCTCCCTGTCCCTCAGCTCTAAACACTAGAGCCAGCCTCCCTCCCTGTCCCTAGCTCTAAACACTAGAGCCAGCCTCCCTCCCTGTCTCTCAGCTCTAACCACTAGAGCCAGCCTCCCTCCCTCCCAGACTCAACTCTAACCACTACAGCCAGCCTCCCTCCCTCCCAGACTCAACTCTAACCACTAGAGCCAGCCTCCCTCCCTGTCTCTCAGCTCTAAACACTAGAGCCAGCCTCCCTCCCTGTCCCTCAACTCTAACCACTAGAGCCAGCCTCCCTCCCTGTCCCTCAGCTCTAACCACTAGAGCCAGCCTCCCTCCCTCCCAGACTCAGCTCTAACCACTAGAGCCAGCCTCCCTCCCTCCCAGACTCAACTCTAACCACTAGAGCCAGCCTCCCTCCCTCCCTGTCCCTCAACTCTAACCACTAGAGCCAGCCTCCCTCCCTGTCCCTCAACTCTAACCACTAGAGCCAGCCTCCCTCCCTCCCTGTCCCTCAACTCTAACCACTAGAGCCAGCCTCCCTCCCTCCCTGTCCCTCAACTCTAACCACTAGAGCCAGCCTCCCTCCCTGTCCCTCAGCTCTAACCACTAGAGCCAGCCTCCCTCCCTCCCAGACTCAGCTCTAACCACTAGAGCCAGCCTACCTCCCTCCCAGACTCAACTCTAACCACTAGAGCCAGCCTCCCTCCCTCCCAGACTCAACTCTAACCACCAGAGCCAGCCTCCCTCCCTCCCAGACTCAACTCTAACCACTAGAGCCAGTCTCCCTCCCTCCTAGTCTCTCCTCAACTCTAAATACTCAGTGAAGTGTAAGAATGTTAAGAAGGTCAATTTCAGCAGCGACCCGAGTCGTGTAGGGGTCATGAGGTCACAGAGAGGTCACCGCTGACTGAATTATTTTTTGCCGCAGTTGTGTCCCACATTGTGACAGCAAGTCTGTGTGTCAGTGTGAAAGAGAGATGTTTACACTGGCTCTCAGAACTGGACTGACACACTGTGGGTCCAGATCCCTCAGTGCTGAACTTCTCATGACAATAATGCAAGTGTTTCTACCATTAGCCCCCTAGTGGATGTAAGAAACAGTACAGTTTTTGACATGCGATATCTTACTGATGTATTTCTTACATCCACGGGGGGCAGTGTTGCATGTGGGCAGGAGGTAGTAAGGGTTCTACTCTGGTGCACCTGACGCAGAGTGCAGACATGATTCTGAGAGCTCTAGTGAGACACCAGGGTGCTTTAAACTTTATACAACACTCCCAGGATGTAATGACTGACACTGAAAATGATACCAAGTGAATCAGAAGAAGACAAGAGTCTCCTGCCAAGAGCTTTTTAATTTAACTGGAACCCATTTCTTCTAAGTAATGTATTAAAATATTTCAAATATAATTCATTTTTACCACATGACTCTAAACTAAACATTTTAATCGTATACAACTCTCAGCAGTGCTGAATTTAGAAATACTAAAACAAACGCAATAAATTCAGTGACAAGCATTTCAACTCAAAGTCTTTCTCAATGTCTCAGTGAACAGCGAAGACATTTCTGCTCTGCTGTCTCAGGGTTGCTTTCCAGGCAGGCAGGAATCCATCACTGTAACCCTCTTCCTGTCTCAGTCTATAAGACGCAGAGTCCTCTGGCAGGGCTGCAGTGTGTCTGCAGGTGATCAGTAATGTGTATATCATATAGGTTCATATCATCAGCACTGCGGCCAGCTGTGTGCAATGCATTAGTGCTGAAACTCAAGTAGAAAACTGAGACCAATAAAACATTCACGAAATACTCATAAGTTCACTGTGTAGGGCCTAGTTGGCGCTAGTGGGTTAATCCCAATGCACTAGACTAGCCTTTTATATATTGATACAACGGGGTTCCAATCTGGGGACTAGGTGGTGCAGTGAGTTATTGTTAATGCACTAGACCAGCCTTTCACCTTGATCTGGAGGCCTGGATAAATAAACTCATGGCAAGACTGGTAATAAGAACCCTGTACCGGTATAACAGAATAATAATAATAATAATAATAATAATAATAATAATAATAATAATAATAATAATAATTATTATTATTATTATTATTATTATTATTATTATTATTATTATTATGACCCACAAATTCAATGTTTACATGTTTATTTGCCCACAAGGGCGAGCATTCTGCAATACCACAGAATGCCATCAAGTGTGTTTAATATATTAAAAATACATTTACACACAGACACACAGACACACGACTCTCTAAAACACACAGCATCAAACACTGCAGTGATGACGCGACATCCAGAGAGGAAATCAGAAACCTGGAGCTGGACTGGAGAGGAATGAGAGTAAAGCAGACAAGCGCTCCAGCTTGAGCCTTCATCAGAGTGACTGAGAAGCATGTAAAGAAAGGAAGGGGGAGAAATCAACAAAAAAACAGAAGAGAGACCACATCAAAACAAGGGCAACAACTCAGGAAGACAGCCTTTAACTGTATTTATCTGAATGCTAGAAGACTCAGAAACATAATGTTAGAACTTGAAGCTACTGCACTGGCAAGTAACTACGATGTGATAGGTGTTACAGAAACTTGGTTATCCGAGAGTGATGAACACGAATATAGTATTAGTGGGTACACACTGTATAGGAAAGACAGGCAGGACAGAAGAGGCGGAGGGGTAGCGCTATACATAAGAAATAGTCTTGAAGCCCAGGTGTTAAATCTGGACTAAGAAAACAACGCAAAATCAACATAGGTCAGAATAATCGACAAAAATTCAAAGGTCATAATAGGGGCATGCTATAGACCGCCAAATTCAGACGCTAAGCAAAATAATCTGTTATATAATGACATTAGAAATACGTGCAGCAAAGGAGAAGCCATACTAATGGGGGATTTCAACTTCCCCTGTATAAAATGGGAGAACCCGGTGGGGAGCATGACGGACGAAATTGAAATGGTGGAAATGACAAATGACTGCTTCCTAACGCAATTTAATAGCAAATATATTAAATGATTTACAAAGGAGGATACGGGCAACATGCCCCACATGTCGACCTGTTCCTATCCAGTTTTAAATAACTTTAGCATAACAGAGGCTGAAGTGTTAAAGGGACTAGGAGCTCTTAAAATAAACAAATCCCCTGGACCGGATGAGATCCTCCCAATAGTACTCAAAGAAATGAAAGAAGTTATTTACAAACCGCTAACCAAGATCATGCAACAGTCTCTTGACACAGGGGTTGTACCGACAGACTGGAAAATAGCAAACGTAATACCGATCCACAAAAAGGGAGGCAAAACCGAACAAGGTAACTACAGACCAATAAGCCTGACTTCAATTATATGTAAGCTTATGGAAACTATAATAAGATTCAAAATGGAAAATTACCCATATGGTAACAATATCCTGGGAGACAGTCAGCATGGTTTTAGGAAAGGCAGATTGTGTCTAACTAACCTGCTTGATTTTTTTGAGGATGCAACATTGAAAATGGATAACTGCAAAGCACATGACATGGTTTATTTAGATTTCCAGAAAGCTTTTGACAAAGTCCCGCATAAAAGATTAATTCTCAAACTGAACGCAGTAGGGATTCAAGGAAATGCTTGCACATGGCTTAGGGAGTGGTTAACATGTAGAAAACAGAAAGTACTGATTAGAGGAGAAACCTCAAAATGGAGCGAGGTAACCAGTGGTGTACCACAGGGATCAGTATCAGGTCCTCTGCTATTTCTAATCTACATTAATGATTTAGATTCTGGTATAGTAAGCAAAGTTGTTAAATTTGCAGACGACACAAAAATAGGAGGAGTGGCAAACACTGTTGCAGCAGCAAAAGTCATTCAAAATGATCTAGACAGCATTCAGAACTGGGCAGACACATGGCAAATGACATTTAATAGAGAAAAGTGTATTGCATGCAGGCAAAACAAATGTGCATTATAAATATCATATGGGAGATAGTGAAATTGAAGAAGGGAACTATGAAAAAGACCTAGGAGTTTATGTTGACTCAGAAATGTCTTCATCTAAACAATGTGGGTAAGCTATAAAAAAGGCCAACAAGATGCTCGGATATATTGTGAGAAGAGTTGAATTTAAATCAAGGGAAGTAATGTTAAAACTTTACAATGCATTAGTAAGACCTCATCTAGAATATTGTGTTCTGGTCACCTCGCTACAAAAAGGATATTGCTGCTCTAGAAAGAGTGCAAAGAAGAGCAACCAGAATTAACCCGGGTTTAAAAGGCATGTCGTATGCAGACAGGCTTAAAGAATTGAATCTATTCAGTCTTGAACAAAGAAGACTACGCGGCGATCTGATTCAAGCATTCAAAATCCTAAAAGGTGTTGACAATGTCAACCCAAGGGACTTTTTCAATCTGAAAGGACCAGGGGTCACAAATGGAGATCAGATAAAGGGGCATTCAGAACAGAAAATAGGAGGCACTTTTTTACACAGAGAATTGTGAGGGTCTGGAACCAACTCCCCAGTAATGTTGTTGAAGCTGACACCCTGGGATCTTTCAAGAAGCTACTTGATGCGATTCTGGGATCAATAAACTACTAACAACCAAACAAGCAAGATGGGCTGAATGGCCTCCTCTCGTTTGTAAACTTTCTTATGTTCTTACTCACACTCACCACACACACACACACACACACACACACACACACACACATTCACTCACACACACAGAGGCACTGAGACATACAGACACAAACACACACACACAGACACAGACGTACAGAGGCACTGAGACATACACACAGACACACACACAGACGCACAGAGGCACTGAGATGTACAGACGCACACACATACACAAACACAGACACACACAGATGCACTGAGACATACAGACACACACATACACAAACACAGACACACACAGACGCACTGAGACATACAGACTCACACACACACACAAACACAGACACACACAGATGCACTGAGACATACATACACACACACATACACAAACACTGACACATACAGACTCACACACATACACACACACACACACAGACACACACACACACACTCGGAGCAAACAGCCCTGTCTGTGTCAGAGGGGCTTTCATGTGGCGTCTCTTCAACTGCCTCACACAGCCTTCCTCTCCCTTCAACACTGCCTCACACAGCCAGCCTCTCTCCCTTCAACACTGCCTCACACAGCCAGCCTCTCTCCCTTCAACACTGCCTCACACAGCCAGCCTCTCCCTTCAACACTGCCTCACACAGCCAGCCTCTCTCCCTTCAACACTGCCTCACACAGCCAGCCTCTCTCCCTTCAACACTGCCTCACACAGCCAGCCTCTCTTAAATCTGATAAACAACCCCAGGTCAGCCAATTAAAACACCCATTCCTCCATATTCCATCTAGCCTATCCTGCGACATTAAAACTGAAAACAAATGGCCCAGGGTGAAGTTGGCAACATGTCTCCCTTTGACTGCAGTTTGCAGCCGGTCACCCCTTCAAACTGCACACAAACATGCAGTCCCAATATTGACTCTCACTCACACAGCATGCTGTAAAACACAGTGGGGTGCGATCCAAGCAGCACCTTAAACACACTGCGATTGAGTGAGAAGACAGAGCAGTCAGAGACAGAGAAGGGGGGGGGGGGGTCAACTGCTATTAGTGAGAAGACAGACAGCAGAAAGAAAGAAAGAAAGAAAGAAAGAAAGAAAGAAAGAAAGAAACTCAGATGTTTTTGTTCAGCTGACAAACTGAATTCCTTCCCCAGTTGAGTCTGGTGTCGGGGGACATTGCGAGTAATTAAACCACTGGGGGTGGGGGGGTGGGTGTGGGGGGGAGGTGGATAGCTGGCTTCAGCACCAACTCTGTTAGAACCATTAGAGGAATCAAAAGCACAACAACTATTCACTTTCAATCCCAACTCTCCCCGACTCACGGAGTGAACCCGCAGTAACCAGCAGCACTTTCTACAAGAAACTTTTTTATCCTGATTAAAAATAGCTGGGAGAAGGTCCATGACAGGCTGGCAGCATGCCCCCTCCTTCACAGAGAGTATCGATGCTTGTAGTCTGCAGCTCTTTCCTGTTGTAACTTGAAACTACAGGACAGTCTGGCTTTAACATTGGGGTCTATGAGGGGAAACAGCCTGGCTTTAACAATGATAGCAGGTTATGTGTCAGACTGTCCTCTCTAATGATAACAGGTTGTGTGTCAGCCTGTCCTCTCTAATCTTTTCATTCCTTCACAGTGTGCTGGTCTCAGTGGAGAGGTGACTGAACAGAGTTTTGATACACTGGAGACTGCTGATGGTTGCTTTAATACTGAATGCAGGGGTGGCTCTAATATTGAAGCTCACTTTACATTGAAGTCAACAGGAGCAAATCGGTGGCCTTTATACTGAGCCAAACTCCAAGAACAGTACTAGAGAAATTATAAATCCAGTTAGAAAAAATCCTCCAGTCACTGTGCTAGAATGATCCTGTGTGCAGTGATGTCATCTCATGCACAGACCACACAGCACAATTATGCAGTCTTTATTTGATCTTTAATAGAGGTTTATGAGTAGAGTCTTGCTTTGTGTTATTTATAATCAGTTAATCCGCTATGTGTAGGGTGTCTCATTATTAAAACAGAACTGCACGAGATGACATGTCTTATAACAATAAGAGACTCCCTGCACACCACGGATTCACTGAAGAGACTCCCTGCACACCATAGATTCACTTACAGTATAAGAGACTCCCTGCACACCACGGGTTCACTTAAGAGACTCCCTGCACACCACGGATTCACTTACAGTATAAGAGACTCCCTGCACACCACGGATTCACTTACAGTATAAGAGACTCCCTGCACACCACGGATTCACTTACGAGACTCCCTGCACACCATGGATTCACTTACAGTATAAGAGACTCCCTGCACACCACGGATTCACTTACGAGACTCCCTGCACACCACGGATTCACTTAAGAGACTCCCTGCACACCACGGATTCACTTACAGTATAAGAGACTCCCTGCACACCACGGATTCACTTACAGTATATAAGAGACTCCCTGCAAACCACGGATTCACTTAAGAGACTCCCTGCACACCACAGATTCACTTAAGAAACTCCCTGCACACCACAGATTCACTTACAGTATATAAGAGACTCCCTGCACACCACGGGTTCACTTATAAAGGATATCACTAGCCCAGATCTCTCTTTAGTTTACTAAGCTTATAAAAGTTTCCCATGGTTAATTTGCACATTCGTTTTGCAGTTTCCCCCATTCTTTCCCATGTTTTTACTGTACATTAACAATAGTGTTGTGTTGTGCAAGCACTGATAATGACATTCTACAGTTGGCCGCTAGAGGGCATAATCAGATTATTAGAGAGTTAATATTGCCAACAGGAAGTAGGTGGTGAAGTGCTCGAGTGTGTGTTAATATGGAAGAATAAAGAAAGTTCTGTTCCTAAGTTGCTGCTTTCATTCTTGTATTAACAAACCTACTAGACACAACAAAATAGTTTGCTATGTTATTGAATCTTCTGTACAGTACCTCTCTGTGCTTTGCAATGCTTCACTATGCTTTGCCATGCCTCTCTGTGCTTTGCAATGCTTCCATATGCTTTGCCATGCCTCTCTGTGCTTTGCAATGCTTCCATATGCTTTGCCATGCCTCTCTGTGCTTTGCAATGCTTCACTATGCTTTGCCATGCCTCTCTGTGCTTTGCAATGCTTCACTATGCTTTGCCATGCCTCTCTGTGCTTTGCAATGCTTCCATATGCTTTGCCATGCCTCTCTGTGCTTTGCAATGCTTCCATATGCTTCGCCATGCCTCTCTGTGCTTTACAATGCTTCCCTGTGGATGTGGCAGCAGGATAAAAACAAGAAGAGTCTGGGTATAAGTGTGTGATTGAGCTGCTCTACACAGACTGGGTATAAGTGTGTGATTGAGCTGCTCTACACAGACTGGGTATAAGTGTGTGATTGAGCTGCTCTACACAGACTGGGTATAAGTGTGTGATTGAGCTGCTCTACACAGACTGGGTATAAGTGAGTGATTGAGCTGCTCTACACAGACTGGGTATAAGTGAGTGATTGAGCTGCTCTACACAGACTGGGTATAAGTGTGTGATTGAGCTGCTCTACACAGACTGGGTATAAGTGTGTGATTGAGCTGCTCTACACAGACTGGGTATAAGTGAGTGATTGAGCTGCTCTACACAGACTGGGTATAAGTGTGTGATTGAGCTGCTCTACAGACTGGGTATAAGTGTGCGATAGAGCTGCTCTACACAGACTGGGTATAAGTGTGCGATTGAGCTGCTCTACAGACTGGGTATAAGTGTGCGATTGAGCTGCTCTACACAGACTGGGTATAAGTGTGTGATTGAGCTGCTCTACAGACTGGGTATAAGTGAGTGATTGAGCTGCTCTACAGACTGGGTATAAGTGTGCGATTGAGCTGCTCTACACAGACTGGGTATAAGTGTGCGATTGAGCTGCTCTACAGACTGGGTATAAGTGTGTGATTGAGCTGCTCTACAGACTGGGTATAAGTGTGCGATTGAGCTGCTCTACACAGACTGGGTATAAGTGTGCGATTGAGCTGCTCTACAGACTGGGTAAAAGTGTGTGATTGAGCTGCTCTACAGACTGGGTATAAGTGTGCGATTGAGCTGCTCTACAGACTGGGTATAAGTGTGCGATTGAGCTGCTCTACAGACTGGGTATAAGTGTGTGATTGAGCTGCTCTACACAGACTGGGTATAAGTGTGCGATTGAGCTGCTCTACAGACTGGGTATAAGTGTGCGATTGAGCTGCTCTACAGACTGGGTATACGTGTGTGATTGAGCTGCTCCACACAGACTGGGTATAAGTGTGCGATTGAGCTGCTCTACACAGACTGGGTATAAGTGTGCGATTGAGCTGCTCTACAGACTGGGTAAAAGTGTGCGATTGAGCTGCTCTACAGACTGGGTATAAGTGTGCGATTGAGCTGCTCTACAGACTGGGTATAAGTGTGCGATTGAGCTGCTCTACAGACTGGGTATAAGTGTGTGATTGAGCTGCTCTACAGACTGGGTATAAGTGTGTGATTGAGCTGCTCTACAGACTGGGTATAAGTGTGTGATTGAGCTGCTCTACAGACTGGGTATAAGTGTGTGATTGAGCTGCTCTACAGACTGGGTATAAGTGTGTGATTGAGCTGCTCTACAGACTGGGTATAAGTGTGCGATTGAGCTGCTCTACAGACTGGGTATAAGTGTGCGATTGAGCTGCTCTACAGACTGGGTATAAGTGTGCGATTGAGCTGCTCTACAGACTGGGTATAAGTGTGCGATTGAGCTGCTCTACAGACTGGGTATAAGTGTGTGATTGAGCTGCTCTACAGACTGGGTATAAGTGTGTGATTGAGCTGCTCTACAGACTGGGTATAAGTGTGTGATTGAGCTGCTCTACAGACTGGGTATAAGTGAGTGATTGAGCTGCTCTACACAGGCTGGGTATAAGTGTGTGATTGAGCTGCTCTACAGACTGGGTATAAGTGTGCGATTGAGCTGCTCTACAGACTGGGTATAAGTGTGCGATTGAGCTGCTCTACAGACTGGGTATAAGTGTGCGATTGAGCTGCTCTACAGACTGGGTATAAGTGTGTGATTGAGCTGCTCTACACAGACTGGGTATAAGTGTGCGATTGAGCTGCTCTACAGACTGGGTATAAGTGTGCGATTGAGCTGCTCTACAGACTGGGTATAAGTGTGTGATTGAGCTGCTCTACACAGACTGGGTATAAGTGTGTGATTGAGCTGCTCTACAGACTGGGTATAAGTGTGTGATTGAGCTGCTCTACACAGACTGGGTATAAGTGTGCGATTGAGCTGCTCTACAGACTGGGTATAAGTGTGCGATTGAGCTGCTCTACAGACTGGGTATAAGTGTGTGATTGAGCTGCTCCACACAGACTGGGTATAAGTGTGCGATTGAGCTGCTCTACACAGACTGGGTAAAAGTGTGCGATTGAGCTGCTCTACAGACTGGGTATAAGTGTGCGATTGAGCTGCTCTACAGACTGGGTATAAGTGTGCGATTGAGCTGCTCTACAGACTGGGTATAAGTGTGCGATTGAGCTGCTCTACAGACTGGGTATAAGTGTGCGATTGAGCTGCTCTACAGACTGGGTATAAGTGTGTGATTGAGCTGCTCTACAGACTGGGTATAAGTGTGTGATTGAGCTGCTCTACAGACTGGGTATAAGTGTGTGATTGAGCTGCTCTACAGACTGGGTATAAGTGTGTGATTGAGCTGCTCTACAGACTGGGTATAAGTGTGTGATTGAGCTGCTCTACAGACTGGGTATAAGTGTGTGATTGAGCTGCTCTACAGACTGGGTATAAGTGTGCGATTGAGCTGCTCTACAGACTGGGTATAAGTGTGCGATTGAGCTGCTCTACAGACTGGGTATAAGTGTGCGATTGAGCTGCTCTACAGACTGGGTATAAGTGTGTGATTGAGCTGCTCTACAGACTGGGTATAAGTGTGTGATTGAGCTGCTCTACAGACTGGGTATAAGTGTGTGATTGAGCTGCTCTACAGACTGGGTATAAGTGAGTGATTGAGCTGCTCTACACAGGCTGGGTATAAGTGTGTGATTGAGCTGCTCTACAGACTGGGTATAAGTGTGCGATTGAGCTGCTCTACAGACTGGGTATAAGTGTGCGATTGAGCTGCTCTACAGACTGGGTATAAGTGTGCGATTGAGCTGCTCTACAGACTGGGTATAAGTGTGTGATTGAGCTGCTCTACACAGACTGGGTATAAGTGTGCGATTGAGCTGCTCTACAGACTGGGTATAAGTGTGCGATTGAGCTGCTCTACAGACTGGGTATAAGTGTGTGATTGAGCTGCTCTACACAGACTGGGTATAAGTGTGTGATTGAGCTGCTCTACAGACTGGGTATAAGTGTGTGATTGAGCTGCTCTACACAGACTGGGTATAAGTGTGCGATTGAGCTGCTCTACAGACTGGGTATAAGTGTGCGATTGAGCTGCTCTACAGACTGGGTATAAGTGTGTGATTGAGCTGCTCCACACAGACTGGGTATAAGTGTGCGATTGAGCTGCTCTACACAGACTGGGTAAAAGTGTGCGATTGAGCTGCTCTACAGACTGGGTATAAGTGTGCGATTGAGCTGCTCTACAGACTGGGTATAAGTGTGCGATTGAGCTGCTCTACAGACTGGGTATAAGTGTGCGATTGAGCTGCTCTACAGACTGGGTATAAGTGTGCGATTGAGCTGCTCTACAGACTGGGTATAAGTGTGTGATTGAGCTGCTCTACACAGACTGGGTATAAGTGTGCGATTGAGCTGCTCTACAGACTGGGTATAAGTGTGCGATTGAGCTGCTCTACAGACTGGGTATAAGTGTGTGATTGAGCTGCTCTACACAGACTGGGTATAAGTGTGTGATTGAGCTGCTCTACAGACTGGGTATAAGTGTGTGATTGAGCTGCTCTACACAGACTGGGTATAAGTGTGCGATTGAGCTGCTCTACAGACTGGGTATAAGTGTGCGATTGAGCTGCTCTACAGACTGGGTATAAGTGTGTGATTGAGCTGCTCCACACAGACTGGGTATAAGTGTGCGATTGAGCTGCTCTACACAGACTGGGTATAAGTGTGCGATTGAGCTGCTCTACAGACTGGGTATAAGTGTGCGATTGAGCTGCTCTACAGACTGGGTATAAGTGTGCGATTGAGCTGCTCTACAGACTGGGTATAAGTGTGCGATTGAGCTGCTCTACAGACTGGGTATAAGTGTGCGATTGAGCTGCTCTACAGACTGGGTATAAGTGTGTGATTGAGCTGCTCTACAGACTGGGTATAAGTGTGTGATTGAGCTGCTCTACAGACTGGGTATAAGTGTGCGATTGAGCTGCTCTACAGACTGGGTATAAGTGTGTGATTGAGCTGCTCTACAGACTGGGTATAAGTAAGTGATTGAGCTGCTCTACACAGGCTGGGTATAAGTGTGTGATTGAGCTGCTCTACAGACTGGGTATAAGTGTGCGATTGAGCTGCTCTACAGACTGGGTATAAGTGTGCGATTGAGCTGCTCTACAGACTGGGTATAAGTGTGCGATTGAGCTGCTCTACAGACTGGGTATAAGTGTGTGATTGAGCTGCTCTACACAGACTGGGTATAAGTGTGCGATTGAGCTGCTCTACAGACTGGGTATAAGTGTGCGATTGAGCTGCTCTACAGACTGGGTATAAGTGTGTGATTGAGCTGCTCTACACAGACTGGGTATAAGTGTGTGATTGAGCTGCTCTACAGACTGGGTATAAGTGTGTGATTGAGCTGCTCTACAGACTGGGTATAAGTGTGCGATTGAGCTGCTCTACACAGACTGGGTATAAGTGTGCGATTGAGCTGCTCTACAGACTGGGTATAAGTGTGCGATTGAGCTGCTCTACAGACTGGGTATAAGTGTGCGATTGAGATGCTCTACAGACTGGGTATAAGTGAGTGATTGAGCTGCTCTACACAGACTGGGTATAAGTGTGTGATTGAGCTGCTCTACAGACTGGGTATAAGTGTGTGATTGAGCTGCTCTACAGACTGGGTATAAGTGTGCGATTAAGCTGCTCTACACAGACTGGGTATAAGTGTGTGATTGAGCTGCTCTACAGACTGGGTATAAGTGTGTGATTGAGCTGCTCTACAGACTGGGTATAAGTGTGTGATTGAGCTGCTCTACACAGACTGGGTATAAGTGTGTGATTGAGCTGCTCTACAGACTGGGTATAAGTGTGCGATTGAGCTGCTCTACAGACTGGGTATAAGTGTGCGATTGAGCTGCTCTACAGACTGGGTATAAGTGTGCGATTGAGCTGCTCTACAGACTGGGTATAAGTGTGTGATTGAGCTGCTCTACACAGACTGGGTATAAGTGTGTGATTGAGCTGCTCTACAGACTGGGTATAAGTGTGTGATTGAGCTGCTCTACAGACTGGGTATAAGTGTGCGATTGAGCTGCTCTACACAGACTGGGTATAAGTGTGTGATTGAGCTGCTCTACAGACTGGGTATAAGTGTGTGATTGAGCTGCTCTACAGACTGGGTATAAGTGTGCGATTGAGATGCTCTACAGACTGGGTATAAGTGTGTGATTGAGCTGCTCTACAGACTGGGTATAAGTGTGTGATTGAGCTGCTCCACACAGACTGGGTATAAGTGTGTGATTGAGCTGCTCTACAGACTGGGTATAAGTGTGTGATTGAGCTGCTCTACAGACTGGGTATAAGTGTGTGATTGAGCTGCTCTACAGACTGGGTATAAGTGAGTGATTGAGCTGCTCTACACAGACTGGGTATAAGTGTGCGATTGAGCTGCTCTACAGACTGGGTATAAGTGAGTGATTGAGCTGCTCTACACAGACTGGGTATAAGTGTGCGATTGAGCTGCTCTACACAGACTGGGTATAAGTGTGTGATTGAGCTGCTCTACAGACTGGGTATAAGTGTGTGATTGAGCTGCTCCACACAGACTGGGTATAAGTGTGCGATTGAGCTGCTCTACACAGACTGGGTATAAGTGTGCGATTGAGCTGCTCTACACAGACTGGGTATAAGTGTGTGATTGAGCTGCTCTACAGACTGGGTATAAGTGAGTGATTGAGCTGCTCTACACAGGCTGGGTATAAGTGTGTGATTGAGCTGCTCTACAGACTGGGTATAAGTGTGCGATTGAGCTGCTCTACAGACTGGGTATAAGTGTGCGATTGAGCTGCTCTACAGACTGGGTATAAGTGTGCGATTGAGCTGCTCTACACAGACTGGGTATAAGTGTGTGATTGAGCTGCTCTACACAGACTGGGTATAAGTGTGTGATTGAGCTGCTCTACACAGACTGGGTATAAGTGTGTGATTGAGCTGCTCTACAGACTGGGTATAAGTGTGTGATTGAGCTGCTCTACAGACTGGGTATAAGTGTGTGATTGAGCTGCTCTACAGACTGGGTATAAGTGTGTGATTGAGCTGCTCTACAGACTGGGTATAAGTGTGTGATTGCTGGCAATGTGAAGGGATTTAAAGGGTGCAGAAGGACCATTTTATTGTATTGTGTTCCAGGCTCCCGTGTGTTGCTACAACTGTTTATGTAAGGTGTGTGTGTGGTTTCATTTTTTTATTTGACATTTTGACCACTTTTTTAAACTTTTAAATTGCATTCCCTGCCTCAAGATGATTCACATGTACCCACATGGACCTCTCAGAACTACATTTCCCATCATCCTCCTGCTCACTGGTAAATCCATCTCAGTTACATATATGAGCAGGAGGATGATGGGAAATGTAGTTCTGAGAGGTCCATGTGGGTACATGTGAATCATCTTGAGGCAGGGAATGCAATTTAAAAGTTTAAAAAAGTGGTCAAAATGTCAAATAAAAAAATAAAACCACACACACACCTTACATAAACAGTTGTAGCAACACACGGGAGCCTGGAACACAATACAATAAAATGGTCCTTCTGCACCCTTAACATACATTTTCAGCCCTTTCATCATCTCTCCTGAGGCTCTGCTTTTCACTCCTCCTGGGCTTCTCATCGAGCTGAAGATTGTAAATAGCATTCATTCTCTGATTTGCTTAAAAATTCCCTTTTGTTTTTTGATACAAGCAGAGACGAGCGTGCTGGGATTGTAATCTTATAGAGACAGAGACAGAGACAGAGATAGAGATAGAGACAGAGATAGAGACAGAGATAGAGAGATAGAGAGAGATTGAGATCGAGATAGACACATATAATAAGAATCCCAAAACATCAAATAGCACTGCCACTCCACAATGATTGGGTTGTGAAAACACTGTAGGGTTATTTTTTTAGGTAAGTGGACAAGCGTTTGGGCCCTAGTGTCTCACCAGTGTCACTGAAACTAGAAGAAACTGCGTTCCAGCTAGTGTCTCATCAGTGTCACTGAAACTAGAAGAAACTGCGTTCCAGCGAGTGTCTCATCAGTGTCACTGAAACTAGAAGAAACTGCGTTCCAGCGAGTGTCTCATCAGTGTCACTGAAACTAGAAGAAACTGCGTTCCAGCGAGTGTCTCATCAGTGTCACTGAAACTAGAAGAAACTGCATTCCAGTGAGTGTCTCACCAGTGTCACTGAAACTAGAAGAAACTGCATTCCAGCGAGTGCCTCATCAGTGTCACTGAAACTAGAAGAAACTGCATTCCAGCGAGTGCCTCATCAGTGTCACTGAAACTAGAAGAAACTGCGTTCCAGCGAGTGTCTCATCAGTGTCACTGAAACTAGAAGAAACTGCGTTCCAGCTAGTGTCTCACCAGTGTCACTGAAACTAGAAGAAACTGCGTTCCAGCGAGTGTCTCATCAGTTATTGTAGAAAACAGTTTAACCCCAGAATTTTACAAAGCTCTAATTTTCCAGGTTTCAGAAAAGTAGGAGTCTCCAGTTCTGGCTCTTGAAAGTCCTGAAGCAGAGAGACGCTGTCGTCTCCTAATTTAACCAGCTCTGCTTTCCTCACTCGGAGAGCGTGTAAAATTACAGGAGCGCCCGTGCTTGGAAAGTATAACATGTTTTTCTTTTCCTAAGCACATAGAAAGTTATAATTTAGCTGCTATATATAAAGCACAGGAGTACAGCGTCGGTTTGAACACCCCACCGCGGGCAGCAGTAATGAGAGGCCCGGAGAGCCAGCTGACAGACACACCCCATAATCGAGGCGAGTGCACCGCAACGCATTCTCTACTGCGGCCACTAGGGGGAGCGCCGAGTCAGGACACTGGGAAACAAGACTCCTGCAAACCGTGAAATACTGGCGAGCGAGAAATGTTTATTGCGTTTATTCAAATTGAAATATACATACAGCATAATTGCCCCATTGATTTTGTATACTGTATACATACACTTATTCATTTAAATGCATATACATGTGTTACAGACACACCCTCGTGATCAGTATTAAAACTACCTCGCCTGAATCCTCGAGATGAGAAATCTGCAGCGATCCAGAGGTACCTGCAGACGCTTCCTGCCATCTCCTGTTACACAGCAAGCAATAGCTGTCACGGCGCGCAGTTTCACTGGATTCCGTGGAAAGGGCTCATGTTTACCTGGTGGTCCGATGTATGACACATACTGGAATTGTTTTAGAAATATCTGTAAGAACGCTTTGTACAATGAAGCAGCTATCAGAGATGAGTATGAAAGAAAAAAAGAAAGAAAGACAGAAACTGGAACTAAAAGCCGCTTATTAATATCCGTATAATGATATGTACATATAAATACATACAAAGAACAGTTGTATAGTTTACAGGGCTGAATGCGAGCGTCGTGGAAATGGAATTAGAAGCTGCACCGGCGATGAGCAGAACGGAAATACCACAACCAAACACAGAACAGCGTCTCAAGTGAAGCCGGACCGGCAGCCAGCAGCGTTACTGGGCTCTGTCTGTCCGGCTGCTGGAATGCGGTCATTAGGACTATGAGAGAGTCGCTTTTCATCGCTGAATCAATGCGCGGTTTGATTTCCATCAGCGAACCGGGCATACTGCTTTCACCCCTTTGACTCCTCGCTCTGTGTCTGTGATGCCGTATTCATGCTAGAGAAATCACTCCGGGCAGGCGCAGGGCAGCCAGCAGAGGCTCGCTCGGGCGCTCAGTGGCATTGTAAGCACTTCCCTAATACTGTGGGCCGTTGCTAGAATATTTTACCTTTCTATTTTTCAACGACATCGAATATAAACCAAACAAATAAACACACACACACACACACACATACATACATAAATCAACAAATATTCACGCTTTTGCAGGAATATTCGTTCTGTACAATCTAATCATTTTATTTATTTTACTGAAAAACCCTTCGTAATCGGTATCGGTTTCATGGTAATAATGCGATTTATATGTTTCAATAACTAACTACAAAACCAACCTCATTCACTTCAGCCCTTACGAATCCCTGTCATTATCTGATACAATAGTGCACAGAGCAGAACGGGTCTGTGTTGGCGGGGCTGTCGTCAGTACCGCAATACACCAACAGGCGGCGTCAGACTTCTCCCTCCCCTCGCCTAGTAAAACGGTATAAACTAGCCGCCGCTTCAACCCATTCAAAAATCCAGAGCCCGTTAGGGGAACACATTCCTGCGGACTGACGGAGAAAAGGCATTCCTGTTAGGCTGGCCCGCGCAGCTGAAAATACGCCGTCACTGGCCGGCAGACCGCCCCCCTCCTCCTCGCTCCCCCTCCCTGCTATGGTTAAACCCACCCAACGCACACACAGACAAACTCACTGACTCACACGCACACGAACGCACACACAGACACACTCACTGACTCACACGCACACGCACGCACACACAGACACACTCACTGACTCACACGCACACGCACGCTGTGCACACACACACACTCCGACTCACACGCACACACACGCTGTGCACAGACACACTCACTGACTCACACGCACACACACGCTGTCCACACACACAGACACACTCACTGACTCACACGCACACACACGCTGTGCACACACACACACTCCGACTCACACGCACACACACTCCGACTCACACGCACACACACTCTGACTGACGCACACAGAGCTATAAAGAGGTAGCATTCACCGAGTTAGCGATGGGTGGGAGCAACGGAAAGAGAAAGGGGAGGGGGAAGGGGGGAATATTTAACTGACAGTTGTGTTCTGATTGACAGCGAGGAAATGATGACCCCCCCCCCCCACCCACCACCACCTTCCCTTCCAAAAACAAAAAATCCAAACAGATCAACCATTCACTGTACCCCCCTTACAATGCCCTGTCTATTCAAGTGTACACATACACATCGATTCAATATAACGGGGCGCTGTGCAGAGAGAGGCTTCTGGGTTAAAGGTAACATAAAGGGCATATATATATATATATATATATATATATATATATATATATATATATATATATATATATATATATATATATATATATATATATAGTATTGGTTGTGCCTCAATCATCTATATGACTATACAATTAATAGATACAAGAAAAACATATTATTATTATTATTATTATTATTATTATTATTATTATTATTATTATGCAATGAACAAAGACAACGTGCCTTCTTTCTGTTAGTGAAAGTCCTTTCTGTTATTTTATGAAAGATTTGAAATGGAAGTTAAGGCGAGCGTTTCATTAAAAGGGTTCTGTCTGCACTGCGATGCACTGTGACTGCAGGCTAGTGCCAGGGCTATTTCAGACTCGACACACACACACACACACACACACACACACACACACACACACACACACACACACACACACACTGACACACACACACACACGCACACACACACACACACACACACACACACACACACACACACACACAGTATTCATATCAGAACAAACACGTACTGAACACTCAGGAGGTGTGAATGGAGACGTGGATGCTTTGGTAAAACCACCCTGCAAATTATAATACTACCCATTGAGGATTAATCTACCCATTGAAGATCAATCTAACCCATTGAGAATCAATCTACCCATTGAGGATCAATCTACCCATTGAGAATCATTCTACCCATTTAGGATCAATCTAACCCATTGAGAATCAATCTACCCATTGAGGATCAATCTACCCATTGAGAATCATTCTACCCATTGAGGATCAATCTAACCATTGAGAATCAATCTACCCATTGGGAATCAATCTACCCATTGAGAATCAATCTACCCATTGAGAATCAGTCTACCCATTGAGGATCAATGTACCCATTGAGAATCAGTCTAACCCACTGAGAATCAATCTAACCCATTGAGAATCAATCTACCCATTGAGAATCAATCCAAAATATATTCCTGATAGAGCGCAGGCAGATCACAATCAGTGATATTAAGTCCCGCAATAGATATACTGTCGCACCCGAGAAGGCAGACGTGTGTGCTGTTCAAATGAAGGTGAAAACCCGATCCATTCCAAAATGCAATGACTGTCTATTATCCAGACGAGTTTTAACTATAGCTTGTGTGCTGTTAGAACACAACAGGAGATTCACACTGCCCGGATATAGTCTGCATGCCGTCCTGCATTGTATAAGTTGTATGGATACCCCTATTTCCTTGGGGTCGTTTTTCGATACAGTTACCTGTATACTTTAACGACCTCTCAATATTAGGTTGGTGTTTTCCATACAGATAAACACAGCATTTCTTCGAAGGGTTGGTTTTTACGCACATTCAGTACATGCGCAAAAACGAAAATGCTGATGAATATTATTCTTGTATTAGTATTGTAGCTCTCTTGTAAATGTTGTTGCTTACCTGCTGCAGTCGATGCGCTGTGCCACAACACCAGAGCCAGCGCTGCGAAAGAGGTGAGGTCCGCGAACCAAGGGCGCCGTTTCTTCCGAGTGGAAAAGTTCGACAAATCCATATTTCAATTTCTCACACAGTCTGGACTGTGGGTACGACTGGAGGATAGTGACAACAAGTGAATCCCTATATATGTGTATATGTCTAGATAGTATGCTATGTTGTATAAATATGGCTTTAAATAGAGGGTAGTTTTATTTCTAAAAATCCAATTTAGTGTGATTGCCCCATTGAACTGGAGAAGTGTGTCGGGGTGACTATAGGCAGTGGACCTGTGAGAGACTAAACTCTAAGAGACTCTCTCTCTCTCTCTCTCTCTCTCTCTCTCTCTCTCTCTCTCTCTCTCTCTCTGAGTGTGTGTGTGTGAGAGAGTGAATCACTACGTGTACCTCTTTTTAACTACAAGATCGTGAGACTGGGATGCGCATAGCCAACTGACCCATAACCTGCCTTCAACTCCCCGACACCTCTCTCTTCCCTTCTTTCCTCCAGTCTTTCCCCTTTTATCCGTTTCTCTCTTTTTCCCGTGGTTTCTTATAAGACAGTGCTGCGTTGCGGAGCTGACTGACCAGCAGCTAACAGTCCTACCTGGCTCACACAGTAGCACCAAGCGGGCCCAAAATGAAGGAAACCTCCGGCCAATCAGGGGGCTCCCAAAATTGCTCCCTCGCTGGCCAATGGGACAGTGCTCCCCCTCCCGCATGCCTCGATCACGCCCCCGCAGCTTTACCACTGGTCCGCATCCAAGGCGGTGTACCCAGGAACAGAACAGTAATGCGTCCCAATGGCCAGTGACCCAATCAGAGCGGGGGACCGCGGTGTTGTCGTACAAAAGCGGGCCTTTTAAAAATGGATTTTTGAAGCACCTGTTTGTGTTTATTATTGCATTATTTAGCAGACACTTTTATCCAAAGCACAATATAAACGTATATAATAATAATAATAATAATAATAATAATAATAATAATAATAATAATAATAATAATAATAATAATAATAATAATACATCTTTATTTATATAGCGCAGTTCATGTGCAATACAACTCAAAGCGTTTTACAAGCAGAATAAAACACACAAACAAAAAAAGCACAATTATTAAAAGCAGAAGTAACAACAAAACATGTTAATATTAAGAGAAAGCAATATTATAAAAATAGGTTTTTAATCGAGATTTAAAAATAACAACTGTGGGTGGATCTCTAATAAAGCCGGGATAGAGTTCCAGAGTGTGGGAGCTTTAAAACAGAAAGCAGCCTCTCCCATCCTTTTACGATTCACCCTCGGAATACACAGGAGCTGCAGGCGTGATGGAGCATGACATGTAAATCCAGAAAATAAAGAGCTACAGTGATCTAATCTAGAGAAAATAAAAGCATGTACTCATTTCTCAGCATCACCCAAGGACGGAAAAGGTCTAACTTTAGCAACATTCCTCAAATGATAGAAAGAGAATCTAGTGGTGTGTTTAATATTTAAAGCAAAGTTCAGAGTCAAAAATAACCCCCAGGTTTCTCACCTCAAATTTTACATTTGAGTTTAACAAACCTAAATCCATGTGTGTCGACTCCATCTGTTGCTTAGAGCCTGAAAGCAGGACTTCTGTCTTATCCTGATTTAACTGAAAAAAATGTTGAGACATCCAGCTTCTAATATCACTTGAATAAGAAATTGATAGCTGTTATGAAACCTGGTTTAACAGATCTATAAATCTGTGTATCATCTGCAGAGCTGTGAAAATTCACCTCGTGTTTCAAAATAATCTCCCCAAGTGCAATTATTATTATTTATTTCTTAGCAGACGCCCTTATCAAGGGCGACTTACAATTGTTACAAGATATCGCATTATACAGATATCACATTATTATTATTATTTTTACATACAATTACCCATTCATACAGTTTTTTTTTTAATGGAACAATCTAGGTAAAGTACCTTGCTCAAGGGTACAGCAGCAGTGTCCCCCACCTGGGATTGAACCCACAACCCTCCGGTCAGGAGTCCAGAGCCCTAACCACTACTCCACACTGCTGCCCATCATCATGTATAAAGAGGCAATAAAATATTGTCTATTCAATAAATATGATTTGAACTAATTTAGAACAGTACCAGAAAGGCCCACCCATTCTCTAAGACGATTAATTAAAATCTCATGATCCGCGGTATGAAAAGCAGCACTCATGTCTAAAAGGATTAGTACTGATAAACAGTTTGAGTCTGCACTCATCCGTAGATCATTCACCACTTTGACCAACACAGTCTCAGTGCTACGGTTAGAACGAAATCCTGATTGAAATTTCTCAAAGATGTTGTTATTATTATCAAGGAAACTATTAATTTGTTTAACAACTATTTTTTTCAAGTATCTCTTAGACATTTTACCTCCTCTTTGAATGTTCTCTTGTTGTTATAATATTGGAAAAACATTTTGGAATTGGTTTTAGCCCCCTTAGCAATGTTCATTTCTATCTCTCTCTTGGCCTTTCAAACTTCCTTTTTGACTTGCGTTTGCAGTTCCAAGTACTCTTTCTGTGTACTTTGTTACTGGTCACTTTTAAACATTCCTTTTAAAATCTCCTTGGGGATCCCTACTCTAGCCATAATCTGTACTAACTCGGTGGCTATTGCAGCAGCACTAGTGGACCTCAGCGTTGCATAATCTACCACTACTAATATATGTGTATACCCAGAGTCAGAAGGTAGCAAAGGGCCCACTATGTCCATTGCAATGCGTTCAAAAGGAGTGGAAATAATCGGCAGTGGGACCAAAGGGGCGGGGCGCACTCGACCCGGCGCTACTCGCTGGCAGTCTGGGCATGTGGCTACATATTTCAACACATCAGTATGAAGACCTACCCAACAGAATCTTGTAAAGTTCCTTTTTTTGCTGAATATTGTTTTTAATTGATCTATTAAACCATTTTGGCCATTTTGTTTTAGATTTAGATTTGTCTACTTTTGGGATGTAATTGTTTTGTGCCTCTAGTACTACATTTTTAAAAAAACAGCCATCCTTTTTCTGTGGATGTTTTCTCTATTTTACTCCAATCTACTTCTGTTAGTCTCTGTTTCATACCGTCATAGTTTGCTTTTCTAAAATTGTAAACCTTAGCTTTAGTCATTACTTTTGGTCTTTTAAAAAACACTTCAAATGAGACCATGTTGTGGTCTGAGTTTGCCAATGGTTCTCTGACCTCTGCTTTAGTTATTCTGTCTTCGTTATTTGAAAAGACGAAATCAAGGCATGCCTCCCCTCTAGTCGGTGCCTTGACAAATTGCGTTAGGAAGCAGTCATTTGTCATTTCCACCATTTCAATTTCGTCCGTTGTGCTCCCCACTGGGTTTTCCCATTTTATATGGGGGAAGTTGAAATCCCCCATTAGTATGGCTTCTCCTTTACTACATGCGTTTCGAAGGTCATTGTATAACAGATTATTTTGCTCAGCGTCTGAATTTGGCGGTCTATAGCATGCTCCTATTATTATGCCCTTTGAATTTTTGTCCATTATTCTGACCCATATTTATTTGTCATTGTTTTCTTTGTCCAGATTTAACACCTGGGCTTCAAGACTATTTTAAATGCTATTTTAAATGTTCTGAACCTCCCAGAGGATCCTTTCTCTGAGTAGATTGGTTCTCTTTTTATTTAAGTGCAGTCCGTCCCGCCTATATAGATAGTCCTTGTTGTAGAATGTGCTCCAATGTTCAAGGAAGGTGAAGCCTTCCTGTGTGCACCACGATTTCAGCCATGCATTTAGATTATTTATTTCCAGCTGTCCATATGCTCCTTTGCAAGGTGCCGGCAGTATCCCAGAAAAAAACACAGGGCAGGCAGTGACAGAGAGAGCACTGGGGATCAGACCCACTGGTTATTTCTAGAGAGAGAGGGAGAAAGGAGAGGAGAGGAGAGGAAGAGAAGATAGGAGAGAGGAGAGGAAGATAAGAGAGGGAGAGAGGAGAGGAAGAGGAGAGAGGGGAGGGAGACTAATACAGAGGATCTGACTGTATCAGGAAGACAGAAGAGGCTTACACACAGGAGAGGGAGTAGAGGCTTTTCAATGCATCTATTAGTGCTGTTATACTGTTATTATATATATATATATATATATATATATATATATATATATATATATATATATATATATATTGCAACTACGCCCCAGGTGCTCGGGAGGAATGACTCAAATGAGTAAAACCAGTATGGGTAGAAATTGCTTTCTATACTTATTCTTTTTATCTCAAGACTCACATTTCTCGTACCACCTCTGAACACACGAACCCCGAGTGAGAAATTCGTGCTCCTTTTAAGCAGCTGTGCCGGGACTTGATTGCTAACACCGTCGTGTTAGCACCCCGTCACATATCTCCCCCTTTGTGAGCAGCACACATGGCCTCAAAGGTCCCCTTAAAACCCCCAAAGTCTTGGGCATGCTGCGGAAATGCTGCTAGGGGCAACACTGGCAGCGGACATGCTGACAACTTACAGGCTGGCTCCTCCAGCCGGGGAAATCCTGGCAGCGGCAATGCCATCAGCAGAAATGCTGACAGCGCCAAGACTGGATCTTCCAGCAAAGGCAGTTCTTGCACCGGTGCACTGCACTCCGACAGTGGCAGTGATTGCGCTGGCAGTGGCCATGCTGCTCTCAGTGTGGGACACTCCAGCAGTGGCAGTGATTGCGCTGGCAGTCAAGGTGCTCTCAGTGCAGTGCACTCCGGCAGTGGCAGTGATTGTGCTGGCAGCCATGCTGCTCTCAGTGTGGGACACTCTGGCAGTGGCGCTGTGTACTCCGGCAGTGAAACTAATGCTGGTGAAGGTGGTCTCCCCACATCTACATCCTTCTCTGTAGCCAACGGCTCCCTTTTCTTGGGCTCCGGACCCAGAATTTCTGGCAGCGCATCAGCAGCTGCTTGATACAACAAAGCCCTGGGTGATGACAAGCAGACATCCCCAGGAGATGGCGAACTGGCCTCCCCGGGTGATGGCTAACTGACCTCCCCGAATGTTCCAGGTTTAGCAGCCTTAGGCGGTGCAGGCTGGGCAGCCCTAGGCGTTGCAGGTTTGGCAGGACAGGCGAGGAGTTGACCCTTGGGAGGCAATGACAGGAGCTGACTCTCGGGAGGTAGCTTCAGCTCCTCTGGTGGTGATGGCGGCAGCAACAAGTGGTCTCCCCCTGACGGGGGAGGTGGGAGCATCGGTAGTCTCCATCTATCACTGGAGACTGGTGCGGCTCACCCTCGGTCACTGGAGACTGGTGCGGCTCTCCCTCGGTCGCTGGAGACTGGTGCGGCTCTCCCTCGGTCACTGGAGACTGGTGCGGCTCTCCCTCTGTCTCTGGAGACTGGTGCGGCTCACCCTCGGTCACTGGAGACTGGTGCAGCTCTCCCTCGGTCACTGGAGACTGGTGCGGCTCTCCCTCGGTCACTGGAGACTGGTGCGGCTCTCCCTCGGTCACTGGAGACTGGTGCGGCTCTCCCTCTGTCTCTGGAGACTGGTGCAGCTCTCCCTCGGTCACTGGAGACTGGTGCGGCTCTCCCTCGGTCACTGGAGACTGGTGCGGCTCTCCCTCGGTCACTGGAGACTGGTGCAGCTCTCCCTCGGTCACTGGAGACTGGTGCGGCTCTCCCTCTGACACTGGCGTGGACGTGCCTGTGGTGCTGGAGTAGGCGTGGCTCCTCCTGATGGGATTGGCGATTGCTGGGCCCCTCCCATATTGCTGTCCCATCTCGGGCCCACAGCAGGTCCATCGCCCCCGGCAGGTCCCTCCTCATGCTCCTGTCAGAGACCACTAGCCGGCCACATCTCCCTCGAGGATATTGGAAACGGTGGCACTGGAGCTAGCAGGGCTTCTCCCCATGGCGCTGGAGGCTCTTGCTTCCCCTTCGTGGGCACTGGAGCATGTCCCGGCTCCTCCCATTCTTCCTCTTCGGGCCGGTAGTTGTTCCTCTTCCTCCAGAACAAGGACCTCCTCCACCAGCTCCCAGGAGAACCCATCGGGCTGTGGGCACTTCTGCCATAAATAAACTGTGTACCCACAGTACTTCTCCTGATGGTGGCGCTGTTATCCCACTTCTTACTCCAATGTGGCGAACCTCAGTTCCCGCAGGCAGGGGTTTCTCAGGTGGAGGTGGGACGCGAACCAGGACCTCCAGCTCTGAAGCATAGCGCCGATACTGCTGTACAAAAGAGCCAGCTCCCTTGCAGGAGCAGTGTTCGGGCTTATGTCTTCATGTTTAGATTGCGTCACCCACCAGCCCTGACCCCTACCCCTGTGCACTCTACACTCTGCCCTGCCAACATCAAGTCCACCCTCAGACTTGCTCACCAGGATACAGGCTTCCAAGTGCATGCTGGGATACCTGCATCCCACTCTGACAGCATAAACAACAGGACAGCTTGTGGGTGACGTCAGACCAGGAAGTGCAGAGACACAGCACTGTGAGAATGCGCTGGCAGCGCAGATCTATTTCAAATAAAATGATTTAACACAAAACAAAACACTGAGACAAAAGAAACAGACAAACAAAACAGACACAGAACAAACAAGTATCGTGCTGGTGTAAAACCAGCACAGGTAGCCATCTTCTTTATCTCACGGCTCACGTCTCTCGTTCCAACTCTGAACACACTAACCCCAAGTAAGAAATTTGTACTCCTTTTAAGCAGCTGTGCCGGGACTTGATTGCTAATCATTCAATCTGGCCCTGGCACAGTCTGCACATGAAGTAATTGTGACTTCCTCGTGCCCACATACCAACATACATTTTAAATCACCCAGGGGCAGGAGCTACCCTGCCACAGGGTGATAGCACGTTGACCTCAGTGATTTTGAAAGAGGGGTGATTATTGGGGTGCGTTTGGCAGGAGCTTCAGTGATCAAGACAGCTCAACTTGCTGATGTTTCACGAGCAACGGTGTCTAAGGTGATGTCGGCATGGAACTCCGAGGGAAAGACATCATCAGCAAAGGGCAAGAGTGGGTGGAAGCACATACTCCAGGATCGTGATATCCGTGCATTAAGTCGAAGTGCAAGGCAAAACAGGCAAGCAACTGCAGATCAATTGACTGAAATTTCAACCTGGTGTGCTAGCAGCCAGTTTCATCAAAAATGGTCTGCCGAGAACTCCACAGAGCGGGATACCATAGTGACCCAACGCCCTATTAAGTGACTTTACACAACGCCCTATTAAGTGACTTTACACAACGCCCTATTAAGTGACTTTACACAATGCCCTATTAAGTGACTTTACACAATGCCGTATTAAGTGACTTTACACAACGTCCTATTAAGTGACTTTACACAACGCCCTATTAAGTGACTTTACACAATGCCCTATTAAGTGACTTTACACAATGCCCTATTAAGTGACTTTACACAATGCCCTATTAAGTGACTTTACACAACGCCCTATTAAGTGACTTTACACAACGCCCTATTAAGTGACTTTACACAACGCCCTATTAAGTGACTTTACACAACACCCTATTAAGTGACTTTACACAACGCCCTATTAAGTGACTTTACACAACACCCTATTAAGTGACTTTACACAACGCCCTATTAAGTGACTTTACACAACGCCCTATTAAGTGACTTTACACAACGCCCTATTAAGTGACTTTACACAACACCCTATTAAGTGACTTTACACAACGCCCTATTAAGTGACTTTACACAACGCCCTATTAAGTGACTTTACACAACGCCCTATTAAGTGACTTTACACAACGCCCTATTAAGTGACTTTACACAACGCCCTATTAAGTGACTTTACACAACGCCCTATTAAGTGACTTTACACAACGCCCTATTAAGTGACTTTACACAACGCCCTATTAAGTGACTTTACACAACGCCCTATTAAGTGACTTTACACAACACCCTATTAAGTGACTTTACACAACGCCCTATTAAGTGACTTTACACAACGCCCTATTAAGTGACTTTACACAACGCCCTATTAAGTGACTTTACACAACGCCCTATTAAGTGACTTTACACAACGCCCTATTAAGTGACTTTACACAACGCCCTATTAAGTGACTTTACACAACGCCCTATTAAGTGACTTTACACAACGCCCTATTAAGTGACTTTACACAACGCCCTATTAAGTGACTTTACACAACGCCCTATTAAGTGACTTTACACAACGCCCTATTAAGTGACTTTACACAACGCCCTATTAAGTGACTTTACACAACGCCCTATTAAGTGACTTTACACAACGCCCTATTAAGTGACTTTACACAACACCCTATTAAGTGACTTTACACAACGCCCTATTAAGTGACTTTACACAACACCCTATTAAGTGACTTTACACAACGCCCTATTAAGTGACTTTACACAACGCCCTATTAAGTGACTTTACACAACGCCCTATTAAGTGACTTTACACAACGCCCTATTAAGTGACTTTACACAACGCCCTATTAAGTGACTTTACACAACGCCCTATTAAGTGACTTTACACAACACCCTATTAAGTGACTTTACACAACGCCCTATTAAGTGACTTTACACAACACCCTATTAAGTGACTTTACACAACGCCCTATTAAGTGACTTTACACAACGCCCTATTAAGTGACTTTACACAACGCCCTATTAAGTGACTTTACACAACACCCTATTAAGTGACTTTACACAACGCCCTATTAAGTGACTTTACACAACACCCTATTAAGTGACTTTACACAACACCCTATTAAGTGACTTTACACAACACCCTATTAAGTGACTTTACACAACACCCTATTAAGTGACTTTACACAACACCCTATTAAGTGACTTTACACAACGCCCTATTAAGTGACTTTACACAACACCCTATTAAGTGACTTTACACAACACCCTATTAAGTGACTTTACACAACGCCCTATTAAGTGACTTTACACAACACCCTATTAAGTGACTTTACACAACGCCCTATTAAGTGACTTTACATTGGGGTTTCCATTTTTTTGTCCACTCCCTGTAGGTGACAGTTTGCTGCCGCTGAGGTGGTTCTTGTGCCGTCTGCTAATTGTAAATCCTCTGCCTGTAGTTTGCATGCTGAGGGTGGAATGTGTGATATAGTTTTATTTTAATAGTATCAACTTGTGTTGAAGTATTAAAGGATACCCTGATTTTATTTGAACTCATTTTATATACACTCAAATCTTGTATTGAATTAAAGCTGTTAGAACACTTGTTCCTATTTGAGAGAGCGGTGAATAGAGATGCTAGATTGGCCACTGCTGTATACTTCTTATATTGTATTACTTTTAGATCCCCTGTATTGCACTTTAACTGAGTCAAAATGCTGCTCTGACTGGAAACCATTTCATGAGATACTTGCTACTTTAAGGCTGCTAGCAATAATTGTGTAATTGTGATAAACTTTGTGAATAAACAGGTAACCGGTGTCTGAGGCAGATAGTTTAACTTTTTTTTCCACCTAGTTGTTATATTAGTCAGGCAGGCTATTTTGTGCGCCAGCACGAAACGCCAGCAAACCGAAGAGCCTCGCAACAAAAGAGCCGGGAGTCTAGCTGTGGGAGTCCAGCAAGGGGAGGCCTGCGCCGAGACGCTGTTGGAAAAGATCCAAACCTAGCAGCGCTCTGGAAGACGCCATCTACTAGTCAAGTCTGTACCCCCCCACCCCCCCCCAACCGCTCCCATTCCCACTGTGCCTATTTGTCTCGCCTGTCCTGCTATGACTGTCCCTCACATCCCTGTTCTGTCCTCTCATCCTCGTCCTCTGCCCTCTCTCCACCGCTGCTCCTCCAACCCCTCTAACCTCATCCCTCTGCCTCTCCCCCCCTCTCGCACACTCTCTGGTGCACTCTGGAACTGTCAATCTTCTGCTAACAAAGCTGATTTCATCTCTGCCTTTGCCTCCCACCTCTCTCTCGATTTCCTTGCTCTCACTGAAACCTGGCTGTCCCCTGATAACACTGTAACTCCTGCCGTCCTGTCCTCTCTCTACGTCCTGTCACATACCCCGCGTCTCACTGGACTGGGAGGTGGGATGGGTCTTCTCCTCTCTCCCTCTTTACTCTTTTCTGTCCCCTCCAACCTCTCCTCACTCTCTGTTAACACCTTTGAATTTCATGCTGTCCAACTAACCTCTCCCTGTCAACTTTAGCTCACTTTCTGGATGAACTCGACTATCTACTCTCCTCCCTCCCCTCTCTGTCTACCCCAACTGTCCTGTTAAGTGATTTCAATATCCATCTCTCCAACCCCAGCCACTCCCCTCCACCCTCTCTGTCACCTCCCTGGACCTCTCTGATCACTATTTCATCTCTTTTTCTCTGTCTCTACCCTCTCCCTCCTACCTTTCCTCTCCAAAACCCTCGAGCGGGCTGTACACCGCCAGCTCTCTGCTTTCCTGTCCAACCACTCTCTGCTCGACCCTCTCCAATCTGGCTTCCACTATGCTCACTCCACTAAAACAGCCCTCCTATCTGTCACCAACTCACTAAACTCTGTCCGAGCTGCCTCTCTCTCCTCTGTCCTCTCTGAGCTCTCTGCTGCCTTTGACACTGTCGATCACTCTATTCTACTATCCTCTCTCGCTGACCTGGGAATCTCTGGCACTGCTCTGGCCTGGTTCTCCTCCTACCTCTCCAACCGCACTTACCAGGTAACCTGGTGTGGAGCAACCTCCACACTTCGCCCTCCCTCAACAGGAGTCCCCCAAGGGTCAGTCGGGTCCTCTCCTGTTCTCTCTGTACACCCACTCCCTGGGCCCCCTCATCGCATCCTATGGTTTCTCATACCATTTCTATGCTGATGATGCTCAGATTTTCCTCTCCTTCCCCACCTCTGACTCCACCATCCCCTCCCATATCTCTACCTGTCTGTCTGCTATCTCCTCCTGGATGCACTCGCATCACCTCAAACTCAACCTCTCTAAATCTGACCTCCTTTTCTTTCCCTCCTCCTCCTCCCCCTCTGATCTCTCTATCTCTGTTCTACAACACTCTCTCCCTCCTCCTCAGCTAAGCACCTCAGAGTCACCCTGGACCCCTGCCTCTCTTATTCCCAGCACATCTCCACTCTGGCACGCACTTGCCGATTCTTCCTGAGCAACATCCGAAGAATCCGACCCTTCCTCACCAACTACGCCACCCAGCTCCTGGTCCAGGCCCTGGTACTCTCCTGCCTAGACTACTACAACTCTCTCCTCAATAAGCTAGTAACAACCAAACGAGCAAGATGGGCTGAATGGCCTCCTCTCGTTTGTAAACTTTCTTATGTTCTTATGTTCTTATGTCAGGACTGCTCAGTCCCTGACCACCTTCCGGCGCCTCCTCAAGACTCACCTCTTCAGACAGCACCTGTAGAAACTCCTCTTTTTTCCCTCTGGACACTTATCACTCTTCCTTAATGCGCTTTACTTGCTCTTATCTGCTCCCTAATTTACTGCATTTAATCCTGTACTTCAGAGTACTGTAATCTGTCAAGTGTTATTTAATCTGTAGTATTTTGTATTTAATTATATCCTGATGTAACTAGCACTGACACTGATATCTGCTCCGTTATTGAATCGTATTTTGTCATATACTTGTACTTGCATTGTATTTTTTCTTGCTCTTAATTGTATTAATACTTGATTCTTGAAATGTATTTTTGTTTACGACTGTAAGTCACCCTGGATAAGGGCGTCTGCTAAGAAATAAATAACAATAATAATAATAATAATAATAATAATGATAATAATAATAATAGTAATATGCTGGGTACACTGTGGAAACACAAGCACGTTCACTACATCCATACAGAACCTGTGTGCACCTGTGTTTAGTTAGGCTATTGTTTTAATTAATGGACAGTGCAAACTCCATGCCGTGACTGTGTATTCTAAATCTGCCCTGCTTAAGTATAGTTTTCCACCTGTATTTAATAAAACGATGTTCATTGCTCGACATAATAGTGTGGTCTAGTTTATTTTCCTTCTGGTATTCTGCCTGGCTGAACCAACCCTGATCAGAACCAGTGCCCCTCCCGGGTGCTACATACCTATTTCATTAAAAAAAAAAAAAAAAACTAGCTAAGGGCCTCCCGTGTGGCGCATCCAGTAAAAGTGTTCTGCATGGAGTGCAGGATGCGCCCTACAGCCTGGAGATCACAGGTTCGAATTCAGGTTATGTCATTGCCGACTGTGACCGGGGGTTCCTAGGGGGCGACACACAATTGGCTGAGCGCTGCCTGGGTAGGGAGGGATAAGGGTGGCGGCGGAGCAGTGAGACGAGGATACAGGTAATAACTGGGGAGAAAAACAGGGGTTAAAAAATTGGTGATAACTAAATTTATAAAGAAAACAAAATAATAATAATTTGAATGCAATAGTTCTACGGATAAATGAATGCAATATAACAACTATGTCAGATATTGAAGCAGGTCATATATTTATAGTCTATTTGTCTGATTATAACACTCACCAGAATACAGGAGGCTGTATGGTCCAGTGGTTAAAGAAAAGGGCTCGTAACCAGGAGGTCCCCGGTTCAAATCCCACCTCAGCCACTGACCCATTGTGTGATACTGAGCAAGTCACTTCACCTCCTTGTGCTCCATCTTTCGGGTGAGACGTAGTTGTAAGTGACTCTGCAGCTGATGCATAGTTTCCACACTCCAGTTTCTGTAAGTTGCCTTGGATAAAGGCGTCTGCTAAATAAACAAATAATAATAATACCACAGCCAAGTAAGTTAATGCTCTTTCTATAAAAGCTTCTCCAGAAACAGGTGGAGAGTCGGAGACTGTGCTGGGGTGTCTGGGGGAGTGGCCTCAATCGTTGCATTGTGGGGTATTTGTATTTGTGTTATTTGATTTGTATTTGTGTTTTTTTAATTTGTATTGATGTTTTTTGATTTGTAATGGCTTTATTTGATTTGTTTTTGTGTTATTTGATTTCCATTTCTTGATTTGTATTTGTGTTTTTCACTTCAGGCCACCGTTTTGGATTTCGAGGTGGCCACCCAGACCACGGGACAATGAGAGAGGAAGGACCACAACAAGTACAAATCAAATGTTTTTATTTTCCATCACACAATACTGAACAACAACACAGCAGAAATCAATTTAGACTAACAGCCACAAGGGGTCCAGGGTCTAATAGAAAAGACAATATAAAACAAAATAATATTTAATACTTTAAACAGCCGCTATTATTCCTAAAACTATAAATACAAATCTCAATTTTACACTATTAATTTCTAAAATATTGATATAATTATCTTTATTCTATTTACATTTGCCCTAGCATTAATTCCTTATCATACACATTATTATAATTTTAACTACTAACTAAATACTTCTCCCTGTCTAACTACAAGCAGTGCAAGCGATATATCACAGAATGCAGAAGACTTGCACCCGAGTCTCTGTAGCATCATTAGACTTTGTTTCTTGAAGTGTCCAAAACCAAGTCCATTTAATCCAGTTGGGTCTTAGGAATGACACAGTCCAAGCCTTGCCTCCCGCGCTGTAATCTGTACACTGGCAGTCCTGTGACCCTGGAAATAGAGCCACTGTAGTATCTGTATAACTAGAATTGAAGTCTCTGGACCTGGCATGCTGGTCATGCAAATCTTTCTGCTTTGCTTACTTAGACTCCACTCTAGCTCTGAGGTCTGGCTGCAACAAATCTAAATGTGATCTCAGCTTCCTCCCCATCAGTAATTCAGCAGGTGACAGTCCCGGAGTGGTTTGAAGATGCGTGGTAAGGTGCGGTCTGTACATGTCGGATTCCATTTTTCTGGAACTCCTGGAACGTTGCCGTTGTAAATGTTGTGCCGTTGTCAGTGACAACCACATCAGGTAAACCATGCATAGCACAAACCTGATGCAACTTCTCAATGGTGGTTTGAGCAGTCATGCAGTTCATAGAATGTACATCTATCCATTTTGAATAAGGATCCACAATGACTAGGAACATGCAACCCATGGAAGCAAAGTCTATATGAAGCCTAGACAAGTGTGGCTTGGCCATTCCCAGGGGTGTAATGGGGCCTGTGCTGCTGTCTTCTGGCTACTTTGGCACTCTGCACATAACTTGACCTTTTCCTCTAGACTTTTATCCATGTTTGGCCACCACATGAAACTTTGGACTAAGCTTTTCATGCGTGAAATTCCAGGGTGGGCTTCGTGCAGTTCAACCAAGACTTGAGGGTGTCCTGGGGGTGGCACCACTACATGTGACCCCCACTATGCTTAACTCATCCTTATGCACAAAGTAAGGCTTTAAATCACTGTCTTCTACGTTATCTGACCAACCTTGTAGAAGGAATTTCTTTACTCGTGACATCACTGGATCCCCTCTGTCCACAGCTTGATCTGCTTTGCATTCACTGGTGACCCTGCAAGACTATGGTATCCCCATATCCCCAGGTAGCGGTGTACAGGCAGGTTTGTCAGGAAGGGCAAGCGACTCAGGGCATCGGCGTTAGCATTGTTCTTGCCAGCCTTATATACAATTGTATACTGTAGGCTGATAAAGTAAGTGCCCAGCGTTGAATTCGTGCTGAAGCCATGGGCGATATGGCTTTTGTCTCATTAAATAAGCTCATTAGTGGCTTATGGTCTGAGCAAATGGTAAATGGCCTTTCATACAAGTACTGGTTAAATTTCTTCACACCAAACACAATTGCTAGCCCTTCCTTATCGAGCTGGGATTAGTCTTTCTCCACCATGGTAAGTGTACGTGATGCAAAACCAACAGGTTTTTCAGATCCATCTTCCATCAGATGAGACAGTACAGCTCCAATGTCATACGGAGAGGCATCACAGGATAGAATAAGCTCCTTCTTTGAGTCAAAATGAACAAGTAAGTATGCTGACTGTAGCAGTTCCTTGGCTTCGTTGAAGGCCTTGTCATGAGCTGTCCTCCAGTGCCATGGAGTGTGCTCGTGCAGCTGGTACAGTGGCGCTAGTACAGTTCAGACAGAAACTTCCCATAGTAATTAACCACACCAAGAAATGATTTCAGTTCTGAGATATTTCTTGGTGGTGGAGCTTCTTTGACAGCTCTCACTTTATCTTCCATGGGGCAGAGACCTTGGGCAGTGATCTGGTACCATAAGTAAGTCACATTTGGTGCTTGGAAGGTACAGTTTCTGATTTTTAATCTCAGTCCTGCTCCTTAACACATGCTCCAGATTGTCCAGGTGCTCCCTTTCACTGGTTCCAGTTATCAAGATATCATCTAAATAGACAGCAACGTGGGGTATTCCTTGTAAGAGGTTGTCAATTGTCCTCTGAAAAATGGCTGGCGCGGATGACATTCCAAACAGTAAGCGATTGCACTTGAACAGTCCACGGTGTGTGCTGACGGTAACAAACTGTTTTGACTCCTCTTCCACTAACAGCTGCTGGTACGCATGGCTCATGTCAAGCTTTGTGAAAGGTTTCCCTCCAGCTAGTGTGGCAAAGGGTAAACATCCATCTTTGATGCCTGGTTTATAGTCAATTTCTAATCTCCGCAAATGGGAACAGTACCGACACTTCTGAGCACAATTGGAGCTGCCCAGTATGAAAACTACCGGTTCAATAATCCCTGCATGCTGCAACCTGTCCAGCTCTTCTTCCACCTAGCCCTTCATTGCATATGGTACTGGCCTGGGTTTAAAAAAATGGGGTGGAACATGCAAGTCCACAAATAACTGCACAGTCTCCTTACGAAGTGTGCCCAGCTCATCTTTGAACACAGGTAACTCTGCAGAACATCGTGGAACCTGGTTGCCTGAATGTGCTTGATTTCACCCCAGTCAAGCTGTATTTTCTGTAGCCAATTTTGTCCCAGCCTGCTTGGCCCTTCACCTTGAACTATAGAAGTGGTAATCTGGCTTGCTGTATTTTGTATTTTACATCAACATCCAGAGCTCCTAACAGTTTGATGGCTTCTCCAGTGTATGTACGCAGCAAGACATGTGTCTCTGTAAGCGCTGGTGCCTGACTGGAACTCCAGGTTTCACGGTAAGTGTGCTCACTTATGACAGATGCTGAGGCTCCTGTATCAATCTCCATTTTAAACTCTTTATTGTTAACCTTAACACTGGCACACATTGGCTCTACACGGTGTTCACTCAGGTTAAACATAGTATAGGAACACTCCTGCTCTTGCTAGGGGGTGTGCTGTCTGGGGTTTCTTTGACTTAAACTGTCCAGACTTTGCTTTGTCCATCTTGCCTTTGCACGTCTTAGCAATCTGTCTCTTCTTGTTACAGTTATTCCATACTGGTTCTTTAAATGTGCAGCTGCTTGCATGGTGGGTGCCGCCACACCTGTAGCACTCTGCTTGCATGGTGGGTGCCTCCACACCTGTAGCACTCTGCTTGCATGGTGTGTACCTCCACTCCTGTAGCACTCTGCTTGCATGGTGCGTGCCTCCACACATGTAGCACTCTGCTTGCATGGTGCGAGCCTCCACACCTGTAGCACTCTGCTTGCAGGGTGCGTGCCTCCACACCTATAGCACTCTGCTTGCATGGTGCATGCATTCACACCTGTAGCACTCTGCTTGCATGGTGCGTGCCTCCAGACCTGTAGCACTCTGCTTGCATGGTGCATGCATTCACACCTGTAGCACTCTGCATGCATGGTGCGTGCCTCCAGAACTGTAGCACTCTGCTTGCATGGTGTGTGCCTCCACACCTGTAGCACTCTGCTTGCATGGTGTGTGCCTCCACACCTGTAGCACTCTGCGAGAGGCTCGAGACAAGATCAAGAGCAGAGTGGAGCGTGGAGCGAGAGGCGAGACGAGATCAAGAGCAGAGTGGAGCGTGGAGTGAGAGGCGAGACGAGATCAAAAGCAGAGTGGAGCGTGGAGTGAGAGGCAAGACGAGATCAAGAGCAGAGTGGAGCGTGGAGTGAGAGGCAAGACGAGATTGAGTAGCAGAGTTGAGCGTGGAGTGAGAGGCTCCAGACAAGATCAAGTAACATAGTGGAGCGTGGAGTGAGAGGCGAGACAAGATCAATAGCAGAGTGTAGCGTGGAGTGAGAGGCGAGACGAGATTGAGTAGAAGAGTTGAGCGTGGAGTGAGAGGCTCCAGACAAGATCAAGTAGCAGAGTGGAGCGTGGAGTGAGAAACGAGACGGGATCAAGAGCAGAGTGCCAGGCAGGGTTTACCTCGTGTTTCTTCTTTACCATGTACATGGGTTTATTTATGTATATGATTTTGCACTGTTTAGTTTTGTACTTTGGATATGTGTGGTATTTAGTATGAATAGATTTTCACTTCTATGATTTGTATTGCACTAGATATTGTAGAGATGAAATCCTGTTGTGTCATAATCCTTGTGCTGACGATTATTACATTGCCTGCTGTAATTAACTTCTATGACACTGGAATTTAATATATTGTAGCGTTTCACAGGAAGCAGAAAACAGAGCGATGCTGGTTCCTTTTTCAAATCCTTTGTCTTTATTTATTTCTCTGGACTCTTTCTCAGCACCCAGACCAGAGACCACAGCTCTGTCAGCAACACAGGATTCACACACAGGAACACAGCAACAGTGGCACCCAGCACAACAACCACCCGTCTGAACAGCTCTGCAGCGCCTTCTTATAGGCTTAACCCTCCCCTTTATGCAAATAGATAACCAGGCTTCAGACACATCCCATTGGCTCTCAGCCGCACACCAGGACCAATGGGCACAGACAGACAAACAACAACCAATAAGGACGCACAGATAAGAACCAATTCAATTCCATCCCTTCATGTAAAAACAAGACTAGTTGTAATTTCTCCAGGGTAGCCCCAAAACTATTTGGGAAAGAGTGCGGGAGATGGCGGGAGAGGGATGGAGATGGAAAGAGGGATGGGGAGATGGAGAGGGAGGGAGATGGGGATGGGGAGAGGGAGAGATGGAGGGAGATGGGGAGATGGAGAGAGGTATGGGAAGAAGGAGAGAGATGGAGAGGGATGAAGATGGAGATGGGGAGAGGGAGATGGCGATGGTGAGATGGAGAGGGAGATGGGGAGAGAGGGAGTTGGAGATGGAGAGATATGGAGGGATATGGGGAGAGGGAGGCAGGGAGATGGGGAGAGGGAGGGATATGGAGGGAAGGAGATGGGGAGAGGGAGGGAGTGAGGGAGGGAGATAAGGAGAGGGAATGAGAGAGGGAGATGCGGACAGGGAGGGAGAGAGAAAGAGAGGTGGAGGGAGAGAGGGAGGGGAGAAAGGGAATGAATTGGGGAGAGGGAAAGGGAAGGAGAGGGGAAGGAGAGAGGGAGGGAGATGGAGAGAGGGGGTTGAGGGAGATGAAGAGGGAGATGGAGAGAGGGGGAGAGGGGGATGGGGAGAGGGAATGGGATAGAGAGAGGGAGCAGTAGGGACGGAGGGAGGGGGAGAGGGAATGGAATAGAGAGGGAGTGAGAGGGATGGGGAAATGGAGAGAGGAGGGACAGAGGGGGAAAAGGAGGTGGAGAGAGGGAGATGGGGAGAGGGAGAGGGAGAGGTAGAAAGGGGGAAAGGGAGGGAGAAGGGGAGATGGTGGGAGACGGAGATGGAGAGAGGGAGGGAGATGGAGAGAGGGCAGGAGATGGGGAGATGGGGAGAGGTAAAGGGATGGAGGTAGAGAGAGATGGGAGAGAGGGCGGTAGATGGGGAATGAGGTAGGGATGGAGGGGAGGGGGAGGGAGCGAAAGGGATGGAGAGTAGAGAGTGACATGAAGACGAGACTCCTGCAGGACCCACATAACCCATGGGATTCCCGCAGTACAGGAAAAAAAATGTGTTAAATTTGAAAGGGAGTGGGAATGGGATAGAGTGGGAGATAGGGAGAGTGACCGAGGGGGAAAGGGAGGGAGATGGAGAGAGGGAGGGGAATGGGATAGGGAGAGAGGGTGAGAGGGAGCGAGGAAGGGAGAGGGAGGGACGGAGGGAGTGAGGGAGGGGAGATGGGAATGGGATAGAGAGGGAGCGAGAAGGATGGAGAGAGGGAGAGAGAGGGAGGGAGGGGGAAAGAGAGGGAGAGAAGCCATACTAATGGGGGATTTCAACTTCCCCTGTATAAAATGGGAAAACCCGATGGGGGGCACTACGGACGAAATTGAAATGGTGGAAATGACAAATGACTGCTTCCTAACGCAATTTGTCAAGGCACCGACTAGAGGGGAAGCATGCCTTGACTTAGTCTTTTCAAATAATGAAGACAGAATAACTAAAACAGAGGTCAGAGAGCTATTGGCAAACTCAGACCACAACATGGTCTCATTTGAAATATTTTTTAAAACCCCAAAAGTAATGACTAAAGCTAAGGTTTACAATTCTAGAAAAGCAAACTACGAAGGTATGAAACAGAGACTAACAGAAGTAGATTGGAGTAAAATAGAGAAAACATCCACAGAAAAAGGATGGCTGTTTTTTAAAAATGTAGTACTAGAGTCACAAAACAATTACATCCCAAAAGTAGACAAATCTAAATCTAAAACAAAATGGCCAAAATGGTTTAATAGATCAATTAAAAAAAATATTCAGCGAAAAAAGGCACTTTACAGAGCGTTTAAAAGGGACCAAAAACAAAGTACACAGAAAGAGTACTTGGAACTGCAAACACAAGTCAAAAAGGAAGTTAGAAAGGCCAAGAGAGAGATAGAAATCAATATTGCTAAGGGGGCTAAAAACAAATCTCAAAATGTTTTTCCAATATTATAACAGCAAGAGAACATTCAAAGAGGAGGTTAAATGTCTAAGAGACACAAATGGCAAAATCATAGATGAATTAAAAAAATAGCAAATATATTAAATGATTACTTTTCACAGGTTTTTACAAAGGAGGACACGGACAACATGCCCCACGTGTCGACCTGTTCCTATCCAATTTTAAATAACTTTAGCATAACAGAGGCAGAAGTGTTAAAGGGACTAGGAGCTCTTAAAATAAACAAATCCCCTGGGCCAGATGAGATCCTCCCAAAAGTACTCAAAGAAATGAAAGAAGTTATTTACAAACCGCTAACCAAGATCATGCAACAGTCTCTTGACACAGGGGTTGTACCGACAGACTGGAAAATAGCAAACGTAATACCGATCCACAAAAAGGGAGACAATACCCAACCAGGTAACTACAGACCAGTAAGCCTGACTTCTATTATATGTAAACTTATGGAAACTATAATAAGATCCAAAATGGAAAATTACCTATATGGTAACAATATCCTGGGAGACAGCCAGCATGGTTTTAGGAAAGGGAGATCATGTCTAACTAACCTACTTGACTTTTTTGAGGATGCAACATTGAAAATGGATAACTGCAAAGCATACGACATGGTCTATTTAGATTTCCAGAAAGCTTTTGACAAAGTCCCGCATAAAAGATTAATTCTCAAACTGAACACAGTAGGGATTCAAGGAAATGCATGCACATTGATTAGGGAGTGGTTAACATGTAGAAAACAGAAAGTACTGATTAGAGGAGAAACCTCAAAATGGAGTGAGGTAACCAGTGGAGTACCACAGGGATCAGTATTAGGTCCTCTGCTATTCCTAATCTACACTAATGATTTAGATTCTGGTATAGTAAGCAAACTCGTTAAATTTGCAGACGACACAAAAACAGGAGGAGTGGCAAACACTGTTGAAGCAGCAAAGGTCATTCAAAATGATCTAGACAGCATTCAGAACTGGGCAGACACATGGCAAATTACATTTAATAGAGAAAAGTGTAAAGTATTGCATGCAGGCAATACAAATGTGCATTATAAACATCTTATGGGAGATACTGAAATTGAAGAAGGAATCTATGAAAAAGACCTAGGAGTTTATGTTGACTCAGAAATGTCTTCATCTAGACAACGTGGGGAAGCTATAAAAAAGGCTAACAAGATGTTCAAAAAGGATATTTCTGCTCTAGAAAGAGTGCAAAGAAGAGCAACCAGAATTATCCCAGGTTTAAAAGGCATGTCGTATGCAGACAGGCTAAAAGAATTGAATCTATTCAGTCTTGAACAAAGAAGACTACGCGGCGATCTGATTCAAACATTCAAAATTCTAAAAGGTATTGACAATGTCAACCCAGGGGACTTTTTTTACTTGAAAAAAGAAAAAAGGACAAGGGGTCATAAATGGAGATTGGATAAAGGGGCATTTAGAACAGAAAATAGGAGGCACTTTTTTACACAGAGAATTGTGAGGGTCTGGAACCAACTCCCCAGTAATGTTGTTGAAGCTGACACCCTGGGATCCTTCAAGAAGCTGCTTGATGGGATTCTGGGATCAATAAGCTACTAACAACCAAACGAGCAAGATGGACTGAATGGCCTCCTCTCGTTTGTAAACTTTCTTATGTTCTTATGTTCTTATGGAGATGTAGAGGGAGAGAGGGCAGGAGATGGGGAGAGGGAGGGAGTTGGGGTGGGAGAAGGAGAGAGGGCGGGAGATGGGGAGATTGGGGGAGGGAGAGGGAGGGAGATGGGGAGAAGGAAGGGATGGAGGGAGTAGAAGAGGGAGGGAGATGGGGAGAGAGGGAGGGAGATAGGAAGGGAGGGAGAGATGGAGATGGAGAGCTGGAGGGACGGAGGGGGAAAGGGAGGGAGATCAAGATGGCAGGAGATGGGGAGAGGGAGGGAGATGGGATGAGGAAGAGAGGGAGATGGAGACGGGAAGGGCAGATGGAGAAAGGGTGGAAGATGGGGAGAGGGAGGGAGATGGGGAGGGAGTTGGAGAGAGGGCAGGATATGGGAAGAGGGAGGGAGATGGGGAGAGGGAAAGGGATGGGGAGAGGGAGGGAGATAGGAAGAGAGAGGGAGATGGAGGTGGAGACAGGGTGGGAGATAGGGAGAGAGAGATTTGGCACAATACATCTGTAGAACAGCAAGTCTGGAAACAGAGCTGTTTAAACACTGGACCCATTCTTCATTCAAGGAGGATCAATTATCCTGCGTTTCCATTAGACTCGGAGGGGCCCTCATGCCTCAGTATGCACGTCAGCAGTGAAACTCAGGAACAAACAAACATTCCTTCTGAAAAGTGTTTCATACAATAAACATACTCCCACAAATAAAGGTATTCTCAAAGGTACCTACCCGGAACACTGGGCTGCTTGACTCAGTTTCTTCTAGTTTCAGTAACACTGATGAAGGCACTAGAGGCCAAACGCTGGTCTGCTTGACTGTGTCTTCTAGTTTCAGTAAAACTTCAGAGCCTAGAAAGAAGGAGAGCCAGAGGCGACTTAATAGAGGTATTTTAAATTGTCAAGGGGTTTACCAAAGTAACTGCTGGGAATTATTTTTCACAGAGAACAGAACCAGGGGCCACAGGTGGAAGCTGAAGGGTGTATTCAGAACCGAGGGGAGAAGGAGCTTTTTCACAGAGAGGGTGCTGAACCATTGGAACAGGCTATAGCAGATCCTTCAAGAATAGACTGGATGCTGTCATGAACAATACTGTATAACCCTCTCTGTGATCATAATAAGACCTTTAGCTTGCCACCTGGAGGAAGGGCGCTTCGTTTAGCCACAGATTCCCTGAGGTTTCATTTCCTCTACTAACCTGGTTAGGGGGTTTTGTGTTTCCTCTCCTGAGTGTTAACGGACCACACTTGCATTAACCCCTTGTGGTCCTTTGTCAGACCTGGTCCGATATTGCAAAAAAACCTTCCAGTCTGATGTCAGACTCAGTCCAACATCGCAAAAAAACCTGTTTTACAGGTCATGTGTCGGCTCTGAGCAGAGAAAGCCGACAGAGGATGTACCCCAACCATCTCTGATCGGAAAGAAGAGCAGAACCAGCCGAGAATCTCTTCAAAAACAAGAGAAAAATGATTTGAACAGAGAAGCGCAGAGACAGACTTGCAGAGAGCATCACAACAGAGAGCAGACAGCAGAGAAAGACATGGCAGCCTGAAGAACTTGCAGAGATGATGGAGGAAGTCAGTGACTATGAAAGTAGTTTTGATGAAGATTTCGAAGAATCCAGGGAAGAAGAAATTCATTTTTCTCAAAGTGACCAGTCAGACGAGGAAAATGAAGAAAGCGATCACGACGAGCCAGATGTGGAGGGGGGTGGAGACGCGCACCTGTAAGTGCAGATAGTTTGGTGATAGACAGGTGTCTGCTTTGAAAAGTATCACACTAAGGATACTTACAGATCAATCTGTGAATAGCATGTACATAGTTATATGTATTCTATAATTGTGAATAGCATGTACATAGTTATGTGTTCTATAATTGTGAATAGCATGTACATAGTTATATGTGTTCTATAACTGTGAATAGCATGTACATAGTTATATGTGTTCTATAATTGTGAATAACATGTACATAGTTATATTTGTTCTACAATTGTGAATAGCATGTACATAGTTATATGTGTTCTACAATTGTGAATAGCATGTACATAGTTATATTTGTTCTACAATTGTGAATAGCATGTACATAGTTATATGTGTTCTACAATTGTGAATAGCATGTACATAGTTATATGTGTTCTATAATTGTGAATAGCATGTACATAGTTATATTTGTTCTACAATTGTGAATAGCATGTACATAGTTATATGTGTTCTACAATTGTGAATAGCATGTACATAGTTATATGTGTTCTATAATTGTGAATAGCATGTACATAGTTATATGTGTTCTATAATTGTTGTTGGTTTAAATGTGTGAACTTTCTTTTGCCATTTGTATTTTGCAGTTCTCAAATAAATAGTTATAAAATACTATGTTTCTGGTTATTTTCTTCTCTTGCTTTCTTTGTTAGGGGTGTCTCAGTTTGAACCGGAGTGATTGCTCTAAAGTCACTCTAACTCAGCAGAACCAATCATTTTTTGATTTTTTTACAGGTTTTTTTATAAATAGTAAAAAAAAGAATAAAAACTTGTTTTTGGTTGAAAAAATGGGTGTCATTTTCTTTCCTCAGAGTATCACTTTGATTATATAGTAATTAACACTACCCTACCCTACCCTACCCTATCCTACCCTACCCTGCCCTACCCTACCCTACCCTACATTACCCTACCCTACCTTATCCTATCCTACCCTACCCTACCCTATCCTAACCTACCCTACCCTATCCTACCATACCCTACCCTACCCTACCCTATCCTAACCTACCCTACCCTATCCTACCATACCCTACCCTACCCTACCCTACCTTATCCTACCCTATCCTCTCCTACCCTACTCTATCCTACCCTACCCTACCCTACCCTACCTTATCCTACCATACCCTACACTACCCTACCCTACCCTACCCTACCTTATCCTATCCTACCCTACCCTGCCCTACCCTACCCTACCCTACCCTACCCTATCCTCTCCTACCCTATCCTATCCTAACCTACCCTACCCTACCCTACCCTACCCTATCATACCCTACCCTACCCTACCCTAACCTACCCTACCCTATCCTCTCCTACCCTACCCTACCCTACCCTACCCTACCCTATCCAACCCTAGCCTACCATACCATATCCTATCCTATCCTACCCTATCCTACCCTACCCTACCCTACCCTATCCTAACCTACCCTATCCTACCCTACCCTACCCTATCCAACCCTAGCCTACCATACCCTACCCTACCCTAATCCTACCCTACCCTACCCTACCCTACCCTACCCTATCCTATCCTAACCTACCCTATCCTTCCCTACCCTACCCTATCCTATCCTACCCTACCCTAGCCTACCCTACCCTACCCTACTCTACCCTACCCTATCCTAACCTACCCTATCCTACCCTACCCTAACCTACCCTACCCTATCCTACCCTAGCCTACCATACCCTACCCTATCCTACCCTACCCTACCCTAGCCTACCATACCCTACCCTACCCTACCCTATCCTACCCTAGCCTACCATACCCTACCCTACCCTATCCTATCCTACCCTATCCTACCCTACCCTACCCTAATCCTACCCTACCCTACCCTAACCTACCCTATCCTACCCTACCCTACCCTAATCCTACCCTACCCTACCCTAACCTACCCTATCCTACCCTACCCTACCCTACCGTAGCCTACCATACCCTACCCTACCCTATCCTACCCTACCCTATCCTACCATACCCTACCCTACCCTACCCTATCCTAACCTACCCTACCCTATCCTACCATACCCTACCCTACCCTACCCTACCTTATCCTACCCTATCCTCTCCTACCCTACCCTACCCTACCCTACCCTACCCTACCCTACCCTAATCCTATCCTATCCTATCCTATCCTACCCTATCCTAGCCTACCATACCCTACCCTACCCTACGCTAACCTACCCTATCCTACCCTAGCCTACCATACCCTACCCTACCCTACCCTACCCTACCCTATCCTACCCTATCCTACCCTACCCTATCCTACCATACCCTACCCTACCCTATCCTATCCTACCCTACCCTATCCTATCCTATCCTATCCTATCCTACCCTATCCTACCCTACCCTACCCTATCCTATCCTATCCTACCATACCCTATCCTACCCTATCCTACCCTACCCTATCCTATCCTATCCTACCATACCCTACCCTACCCTACCCTATCCTATCCTATCCTACCATACCCTACCCTACCCTACCCTATCCTATCCTATCCTACCATACCCTACCCTACCCTACCCTATCCTATCCTATCCTACCATACCCTATCCTATCCTATCCTATCCTATCCTATCCTATCCTCTGGAGGGGGGTGGCAGGGGTAGTGGACAGGCTTCATAGAATGTAAGAAAATGAGCATCTGACGTTCTTAAAGGAACTACAGTAACATAATTAGAAGGAGCTGCATTATAAAAGACAGCTGTTATTATACAGTTGAATTATTCTGGATCTGTAAGCGTTGCTATATAAAGCTGTGTTTTCAAAGAGTAGCTACTATAAGCGCTCTGTGGTTGAGTCAGTGAGTGTGTGCATGGGTGTGATTATATTATACATCTTCCTGAACACAGAGGCATCCAGGTCCATAGCATGTTTGTTTTAAATGGTAGTTGTTTGATATGTAGATTTAAAAAATTGGCTCAAATTCTCAGTCCTTGGTTTTGGAAATTTTCTACAAAAAAAAGAGATTATTCAAAGTTTCACTCTGATTTGTAGGGTTTTTTACACCGATAGAGGCTGATTTTTTTGCCCTCATTGAAAGGATTAAGAAATATCCCACGAACCCCCGGAACCGCACTCTCAATAACATGCTACTGCATACACACCCCACACTCAATAACATTCTACTGCATACACACCCCACTCTCAATAACATGCTACTGGATACACACCCCACACTCAATAACATTCTACTGCATACACACCCCACTCTCAATAACATTCTACTGCATACACACCCCACTCTCAATAACATGCTACTGCATACACACCCCACTCTCAATAACATTCTACTGCATACACACCCCACTCTCAATAACATGCTACTGCATACACACCCCACACTCAATAACATGCTACTGCATACACACCCCACTCTCAATAACATGCTACTGTATACACACCCCACTCTCAATAACATGCTACTGCATACACACCCCACTCTCAATAACATTCTACTGCATACACACCCACTCTCAATAACATGCTACTGCATACACACCCCACTCTCAATAACATGCTACTGCATACACACCCCACTCTCAATAACATTCTACTGCATACACATCCCACTCTCAATAACATGCTACTGCATACACACCCCACACTCAATAACAGGCTACTGCATACACACCCCACACTCAATAACATGCTACTGTATACACACCCCACTCTCAATAACATGCTACTGCATACACACCCCACACTCAATAACATGCTACTGCATACACACCCCACTCTCAATAACATGCTACTGCATACACACCCCACTCTCAATAACATGCTACTGCATACACACCCCACTCTCAATAACATGCTACTGCATACACACACCACACTCAATAACATGCTACTGCATACACACCCCACTCTCAATAACATGCTACTGTATACACATCCCACTCTCAATAACATGCTACTGCATACACACCCCACTCTCAATAACATTCTACTGCATACACACCCACTCTCAATAACATGCTACTGCATACACACCCCACTCTCAATAACATGCTACTGCATACACACCCCACTCTCAATAACATTCTACTGCATACACATCCCACTCTCAATAACATGCTACTGCATACACACTCCACACTCAATAACAGGCTACTGCATACACACCCCACACTCAATAACAGGCTACTGCATACACACCCCACACTCAATAACAGGCTACTGCATTCTTCTAGTTTCAACAAAACTGATGAAGGCACTAGAGCTGTACATCAGTGAGATAGAGACTGAGAGAGGGTGAGTGTCAGGGAGTGGTCCCAGTTGCCACGCTGCGATCCCTGCCCAGTCCAAACTGGGATAATTACACCCTGGGACTGGGTAATGATATGCTTAGCTTCCTTTGAAACACTGGGCTGAACACATGCACACCCTGAGAGAGAGAGAGAGAGAGAGAGAGAGAGAGAGAGAGAGAGAGAGAGAGAGAGAGAGAGAGAGAGAGAGAGAGAGAGAGAGAGAGAGAGAGAGCATGGCAAACAGGAATAGAACAGGGAGAGAGGGAGAGAGGAGAGAGAGATGGGGTGGTGGGAGGGAGGGAGAAAGAGAGGATGGAGGTGGAGAGAGGTGGAAAGAAAGGGGGATGGAGAGAAGGAGAATGGAGGGAAAGAGAAAGGAGAAAGATGAGATAGATAGCAAGGGGAGGGAGAGATGGGAGGGGATATAGAGGAGAGAGAGGGAGATGAAAGTGAGAGTGGGGGAAGGGGCTACATCTCAATAGCCCCCTCTTTGTTTTTGTGTCTATGCTGTATCTCCTGTTACCAATGGGATGCCGTGTGTTTGATGAAACTCACAATGTCACAGTGTGGTTTCACCAGAGCAGTCCAGGCTCTGCTGCCCCAGCAGTGAAGGGGTTAAGTCCATGCCTTGCTCCTGCTCTGCTGGGTTGTTTTTCAGCTTGATGTTGGCAGCAGCAGCAACAGGCAGTGTTCTCCGTGTTGTCAGTGTTAGCAGTGTTAGCAGTGTTGTCAATGTTGTCAGTGTTGTCAGTGTTAGTGTTAGTGTCAGTGTCAGTGTTGTCAGTGTCAGTGTTGTCAGTGTTGTCAGTGTCAGTGTTTTCAGTGTTGTCAGTGTTGTCAGTGTCAGTGTTTTCAGTGTTGTCAGTGTTGTCAGTGTCAGTGTTAGCAGTGTTGTCAGTGTCAGTGTTGTCAGTGTTGTCAGTGTTGTCAATGTTGTCAGTGTTGTCAGTGTCAGTGTCAGTGTCAGTGTTGTCAGTGTTGTCAGTGTTGTCAGTGTCAGTGTTAGCAGTGTTGTCAGTGTCAGTGTTGTCAGTGTTGTCAGTGTTGTCAATGTTGTCACAGTGTTGTCAGTGTCAGTGTCAGTGTCAGTGTTGTCAGTGTTGTCAGTGTCAGTGTTTTCAGTGTTGTCAGTGTTAGCAGTGTTGTCAGTGTCAGTGTTGTCAGTATTAGCAGTGTTGTCAGTGTTAGCAGTGTTGTCAGTGTCAGTGTTAACAGTGTTGTCAGTGTCAGTGTTGTCAGTTAGTCAGTGTTATGAGACATGCAGAGTAGATATGAAAACCTGAGGTGTGTCTGACACAAAGGGAGGCAGGGCAACTCTACACTACTCCTGAAAACAACTGGGGCAGCAGCACACAGAGATAGAGACTGAGACAGACACAAACAGACACACAGACATACAGACACACACAGACACACAGACATACCGACACACACAGACACACAGACACACACATACACACAGACACACACATAGACACACAGACAGACACACATATAAACAGACAGACAGACAGACACAGAATGGAAATTTAAACCAGAGTGGGAAGTGAACGTCCAGCTAGCAAACAGGCAGATAGACATATTCAACCAGCAAGAACCAATGAGATACACACAGAGCAACCCACACAATCACAGAGATTCACAGAACCAGAGAGAGAGGGGGAGAGGAGGAGAGAGGGAGGAGAGGAGGAGAGAGGGAGGGAGAGGAAGGGAGAGGGGTGAGAGGGGGAGAGAGGGAGGGAGAGGAAGAGAGAGGGAGCAAGGGAGAGGAGGGAGAGAGTGAGAGAGGGAGGGAAAGGGAGAGAAGGAGAGAGGGAGCGAGGGAGAGGGTGAGAGAGGGAGGGAAAGGTAGAGCTCAGTGCTTCTGTAGTTGCTGTCTGTTAGACCTGGTGAGCTGGTCCCTCCCTCCGTCCCTCCCTCTCTCTCTCTACCTCCTCCTCCTTTCCCTCTCCCTCTCTCCCTCCCTCTGTTGCACATCTCCATCTCTCAATTCAATTCAATTCAAATTCAATCGCAATGCCCCTCACCAGAGTACAAAAGGAGAACATGCCTCACACCAGAGTACACCAGGAGAACGTGCCCCACACCAGGGTACACCAGGGGAACATGCCCCACACCAGGGTACACCAGGAGGACATGCCCCACACCAGGATACACCAGGGGAACATGCCCCACACCAGAGTACACCAGGGGAACATGCCCCACACCAGAGTACACCAGGGGAACATGCCCCACACCAGGGTACACCAGGGGAACATGCCCCACACCAGGGTACACCAGGAGGACATGCCCCACACCAGGATACACCAGGGGAACATGCCCCACACCAGAGTACACCAGGGGAACATGCCCCACACCAGGGTACACCAGGGGAACATGCCCCACACCAGGATACACCAGGGGAACATGCCCCACACCAGGATACACCAGGGGAACATGCCCCACACCAGGGTACACCAGGAGAACATGCCCACACCAGAGTACACCAGGGGAACATGCCCCACACCAGGATACACCAGGGGAACATGCCCCACACCAGGGTACACCAGGAGGACATGCCCCACACCAGGGTACACCAAGAGAACATGCCCCACACCAAAGTACACCAGGAGACCAAGACTGGCTCTAGTGGTTAGGGCTCAGGGACTTGGAGAGAGGCTCTAGTGGTTAGAGTTCAGGGACTGGGAGGGAGGCTGGCTCTAGTGGTTAGGGTTCAGGGACTGGGAGGGAGACTGGCTCTAGTGGTTAGGATTCATGGACTGGGAGGGAGACTGGCTCTAGTGGTTAGGGTTCAGGGACTGGGAGGGAGGCTGGCTCTAGTGGTTAGGGTTCAGGGACTGGGAGGGAGACTGGCTCTAGTGGTTAGGATTCATGGACTGGGAGGGAGACTGGCTCTAGTGGTTAGGGTTCAGGGACTGGGAGGGAGACTGGCTCTAGTGGTTAGGGTTCAGGGACTGGGAGGGAGACTGGCTCTAGTGGTTAGGATTCATGGACTGGGAGGGAGACTGGCTCTAGTGGTTAGGGTTCAGGGACTGGGAGGGAGGCTGGCTCTAGTGGTTAGGGTTCAGGGACTGGGAGGGAGACTGGCTCTAGTGGTTAGGGATCAGTGACTGGGAGGGAGGCTGGCTCTAGTGGTTAGGGTTCAGGGACTGGGCTGAAGGGAAGACAGAATAACTAAAACAGGTCAGAGAACCACTGGCAAACTTAGACCACAACATGGTCTCATTTTAAGTGCTTTTTAAAACCCCAAAAGTAATGATTAAAGCTGAGGTTTACAATTTTATAAAGGCCAACTATGAAGGTATGAAACAGAGACTAACAGAAGTATATTGGAGTAAAATAGAGAAAACATCCACAGAAAAAGGATGGCTGTTTTTTGTGAAAACCAGCACGCTTAGCAGTTGTTTCTATTTTAATTTCTTTCCTTGCTCGCTCCCTGGTACTCTCCTCTGTATACTCTCCTCCTGAGTGCAGACAGCTGCAGGCTTTTATATTCCGGCCGAGGGGTTAACTAGCTGTTAATTATCTTATTACCCCTCGGCCACAGTCTGCACGCGTTTAATAAGGATGCGTGACTGTCAGCTAGTTAAATAATCAGTAGTTGATCATTCACGCATCCTCACGAGGTTTAATAATCAAACACAAAACAATAACAAATAACAATCGGCTTTCGCCGTCATGTAAACATATAAATCATAATATAAAATAAATAATAAACAAAGGGGCGCGACACTCCGCCACACAGCAAGAGAACATTCAAAGAGGAGGAAAAAAGTTTAAGAGATACAAATGGCAAAATCATAGACGAAGAGAAAAAAATAGCAAATATATTAAATGATTACTTTTTACAAGTTTTTAACATGTAGAAAATAGAAAGTACTGATTACAGGGGCAACCTCAAAATGGAGCGAGGTAACCAGTGGTGTACCACAGGGATCAGTATTAGGTCCTCTGCTATTCCTAATCTACATTAATCATTTAGATTCTGGTATAGTAAGCAAACTTGTTAAATTTGCAGACAACGCAAAAATAGGAGGAAATGCAAACACCGTTGCAGCAGCAAAGGTCATTCAAAATGATCTAGACAGCATTCAGAACTGGGCAGACACATGGCAAATGACATTTAATAGAGAAAAGTCTAAAGTATTGCATGCAGGCAATAAAAATGTGCATTATAATTTCATATGGGAGATAGTGAAATTGAAGAAGGAATCCATGAAAAAGACCAAGGAATTTATGTTGACTCGGAAATGTCTTCATCTAGACAATGTGGGGAAGCTATAAAAAAGGCCAACAAGACGCTCGCATTTATAGTGAAAAGTGTTGAATTTAAATCAAGGAAAGTAATGTTAAGACTTTACAATGCATTAATAAGATCTCATCTAGAATATTGTGCAAAGAGCAACCAGAATTATTCTGAGTTTAAAAGGCATGTCGTATGCAGACAGGCTAAAATAATTGAATTTATTCAGTCTTGAACAAAGAAGACTACGCGGTGATCTGCTTCAAGCATTCAAAATCCTAAAAGGTATAGACAATGTCAACCCAGGGGGACTTTTTTGACCTGAAAAAAGAAACAAGGACCAGGGGTCACAAATGGAGATTAGATAAGGGACATTCAGAACAGAAAATAGGAGGCACTTTTTTACACAGAGAATTGTGAGAATCTGGAACCAACTCCCCAGTAATGTTGTTGTAGCTGACACCCTGGGATCCTTCAAGAAGCTGCTTGATGAGATTCTGGGATCAATAAGCTACTAAGAACCAAACAAGCAAGATGGGCCGAATGGCCTCCTCTCGTTTATAAACTTTCTTATGTTCTTATGTTCTTATGTCTGTGTGTCTGTCTGTCTGTCTGCCTGTCTGTTTGTGTGTCTGCCTGTCTGTGTGTCTGTCTGTCTGTCTGTCTGTGTGTGTTTCAGTCTGTCTGCCTGTGTGTGTGCTTGTGTTTGTGTCTGTCTGTGTGTGTGTGTCTCTGTATGTGTCTGTGTGTGTGTATGTGTGTGTGTGTGTGTGTGTGCGTGTGTGTGTGTGTGTGTCTGTCTGTCTGTCTGTCTGTCAGCCCCAGTTAGGATTGTGGGCTGGTAGAACTCAATCTCTCTACACTGCAAAAAGAAAAACCTGCAGAAAGAAATCTCATCAGTAGTGCTGAAAATGTTAATTCTCCTGAATACTATTGAAGAGAAACTGTACTGATGAATTTTAAATGAGAACTAGAGACTGTGTAAAGCCAGGTAGAGAACTTCACACTGTGTGCTGTGACTGCTCAATACCATGTGACAGAGGAAAACCGAAAGAGTAACAATTACACTGTACAGTGGTGTAATCTTTATTTAACATCCAGGCACACCCTATAGACAAATGATAGACAGAGCAAGAGAGCGAGGGAGAGGGAGGGAGGGAGAGAGGGATATAGCAGAAGGGAGACTGGGAGATAGAGGGAGGGAGGGAGAGTAATTGAAAGGGTGTTTAATGTGTGTTGATGTTTATAAATATACATAAACGTATGGAATTGCGTTTTAAATTATTGGTTTGTATTGCGGACAGTTAAAATACAGGGTTAGGTGTCCACAGGCTTTTAGAAGAAAAAAAGAGGAAGAATTCAGAATGAATAAGTAAATCTTGTCCGTCCTTCCGGAAATGTCTTGAAACTGCACAGTAAGGGGTTGTTTTTGGGCTGGTATTTGAACAGCATTGTAAACCCTTGTTTTGTTTTACTTGCTTCCAGTTTATTTTGGCGCTGATTTCGTTGTTGTTTCACTGCTTGTATTGAGGAAACGGGAGTGCAGGTCTCTTCAATGGAGACAGACACAGACAGACAGCGGCTCTACAATGGCATTGCAAAGGTTCTGTATTATAATGAAGCCATGGTAGCACACGTATAGGGCAGCTACAAAGGGATGAGGCTGCCATTGGTAGAATGGGACCACAGTGTGCTAACCAAAACTGTGCCCAAATGAGTCAGGCAGACAAGTGTTTTGGCTATTTGCTTCTCTGCTTGTCAGTGACTCAGTAACAGTGCATTCAGTCTGTTTTAGTGATTTTCCAGCCCTGCAGCTCAGCTGTGTGTTTCTCTTATAGAGGGGGGCAGGGAGAGGTATTAGGAGACTATGAATGAAATCCATTGAGTCAGAGGGTTTGTACATGCACTGCAGAGGCCTTTCATATCTGTATGCTGGACTTTCTTGGTTCTTCTACTTCTTCTAGTTCCACCTCAATAATAACACTGATAGAGGCACTGCCTTGTCTGCTTGACTAAGTTTCTTCTAGTTTCAATAACACTAATGAAGTAGATACTTAAAAAAGGCCTTTATCGGAATCTACAATGTGAATCTGTAATGTGAATCTACAATGTGAATCTACAATGTGAAGTCTATAATGTGAATCTACAATGTGAATCTACAATGTGAAGTCTATAATGTGAATCTACAATGTGAATCTACAATGTGGTCTATTTGCAATTACAGATACTGACAATAAATCAAATCAAGTGAGTTTGTGAGTGAGTGGAGTAGATCTGATAGTGAGTGGAGTAGATCTGATAGAGTGAGTAGATCTGACAGTGAGTGAGTAGTTCTGATAGAGTGAGTAGATCTGATAGTCAGTGGAGTAGATCTGATAGAGTGAGTAGATCTGATAGTAAGTGATTAGATCTGACAGTGAGTGGAGTAGATCTGGTAGAGCGAGTAGATCTGACAGTGAGTGGAGTAGATCTGATAGAGTGAGTAGATCTGATAGAGTGAGTAGATCTGATAGTGAGTGGAGTAGATCTGATAGAGTGAGTAGATCTGACAGTGAGTAGATCTGATAGAGTGAGTAGATCTGATAGTGAGTGGAGTAGATCTGACAGTGAGTGGAGTAAATCTGATAGAGTGAGTAGATCTGATCTGACACTGAAAGACTAGTACATGCCTTTGTATCCTCCACAATTGATTATTGTAATGCGTTATTTTCTGGCATCCCAATATGTTTATTGTCTCGTTTGCAACTGGTTCAAAATGCTGCTGCTAGAATCAGGACTAAAACCAGAAAAAGGGAATGTATCATCCCAGTGTTGGCTTCTTTGCATTGACTTCCTGATTTTAAAATACTGTTATTAACTTATAATGCACTATATAATTTGGCACCAACCTATTTAGGAGAACTGCTTACCCCATATATCCCCAATCGAAACCTTAGATCCCTGAATATGGGATTGCTGGTAATCCCTAAAATAATGTATGTTAAGTGGGGAGGGAGGGGCTTTTGTTATAGAGCCCCCAAACTTTGGAATGAGCTGCCAGCACATGTGAGGGAAGCGGAGACCTTTATCCAAGGCGACTTACAGAGACTAGGGGGTGTGAACTATGCATCAGCTGCAGAGTCACTTACAACTACGTCTCACCCGAAAGACGGAGCACAAGGAGGTTAAGTGACTTGCTCAGGGTCACACAATGAGTCAGTGGCTGAGGTGGGATTTGAACCAGGGACCTACTGGTTACAAGCCCTTTTCTTTAACCACTGGACCACAGTATGTATATATATATATAAAAGTTACTGGTGTTTACATTTTATATTACTTAAACTTTCTTCAATTACACATGTTTGTTTGTTTTGTTTTTATAAATGTTACTATTTTTGTCCTGTAAAGAGTTTTGAGATCCACCTGTGTGAAGGGCGCTTTATAAATACACTTTGATTTGATTTGATTTGATTTGATTTGATTTGATAGTGCATGGAGTAGATCTGACATAGACACTTTGTGCGCTACAGTTTATACAAGTACAGTATATATGCACAGTTATTTTGCAGTTTCCCCCCATGCTTTCCCCAGGGTTATACCATGTGTTTACCATAGTTAATCATGCTTTACCACAGCTCTCTGTGCTTTACAATGCTCCCCTATGCTTTACCATACCTCTCTGTGCTTTACAATGCTCCCCTATGCTTTACCACACCTCTCTGTGCTTTACAATGCTCCCCTATACTTTACCAGACCTCTCTGTGCTGTACAATGCTTCCCTATGCTTTACCATACCTCTCTGTGCTTTACAATGCTTCCCTATGCTTTACCACACCTCTCTGTGCTTTACAATGCTCCCCTATACTTTACCAGACCTCTCTGTGCTGTACAATGCTTCCCTATGCTTTACCATACCTCTCTGTGCTTTACAATGCTTCCCTATGCTTTACCACACCTCTCTGTGCTTTACAATGCTTCCCTATGCTTTACCACAACTCTCTGTGCTTTACAACGCTCCCCTATGCTTTACCATGCTTTCTTACGTTTTATCACACTTTGCTGTGCTTGTACTTTGGGAAGCTTGTATAAGGGACTTCTGTGCGCAAGTGAGTAGCTAAGCAGTTTCCTTGAGCACCTACTGATGAAATATCTGCACAGGGAGGGAGAGAGGGAGGGGCGGGGGGGGGAGTATGAATGGAGTCCATTGACTCACGCAGCCTGCATGGCTGGATCAAAGAGCAGTCTGGTTTGTTTGCACAAGCGGGAATGATTTCAGAGAGAAGGTATGAGGGCACTGGGGAGCTCTCTGTTCCTGTGGGTGACTCCAGAGGCAGGACAGCGCCCCTGAGCAGGGGCAGGAGAATTTGAGAGGGGGGAGGGGGAAGGAAGGAAGGGGGAGGGTGTGTGTAGGGAGAACATTTTTGGAATTCTTGAAAAGGTAATTCTAAAATCTTTTTAAAAACATAGACACTGTCCGGTCAGTTTATTAGGACCTGTCCCGAATACCAGGTTCTGCTGGCCCTGAGCACAGCTTGACGTGGCCCAGACTGCACAAGGGGCTGGCAGGGCTCCAGGGATCCGTTCAGTCAGTGCTTCAGTCACTGCAGAGAGGCAGGCAGGTGATTCAAGTTCATCCCGGGTGTGCTCGCTTGGATCGAGATTATGCCCCACACCAGGGCTATTACAACCCCAATCAGGGAGACAGACAGACAATTCATGTGTAGAGAGATTAAAGAAAAAAACAGAGCTTAGAATTCAGTTTAAAAAAGAAAAGCTAATGCAAAAAACAGGATAAAATAAAAATATAAAATACACTACGTGTGTAGAAATCAAAGAGAAACACGGTGTAAAAAAACCAATCTAAAAAAAAACAGGATAAAATAAAAATATAAAATACACTACGTGTGTAGAAATCAACGAGAAACACGGTGTAAAAAAACCAATCTAAAAAAAAACAGGATAAAATAAAAATATAAAATACACTACGTGTGTAGAAATCAAAGAGAAACACGGTTCAAAAAACCAATCTAAAAAAAAACAGGATAAAATAAAAATATAAAATACACTACGTGTGTAGAAATCAAAGAGAAACACGGTTTACAAAAACGAATCTAAAAAAAAACAGGATAAAATAAAAATATAAAATACACTACGTGTGTAGAAATCAAAGAGAAACACGGTTTACAAAAACGAATCTAAAAAAGTAAGATTTCAGTTTTGACTTAAAGTCATCAGCTGATGTAGCACTTGTGGTATGAGGTGGCAGTGCAGGCCTCAATCTGGGAGCACAGTGACTAAAAGCTCTCTCTCTCGCTTCCTGTTTGTGTACACTTGTGGGAGGCACAGCAGGCCTGCATCAGCTGATCTTAAATCAGGAGAAGGTACTGTATATATGTGACTAGAAGCTCCTTTATATAATCTGCCGGACCTTTAAGTGCTTTATAAGTCAGTAATGTTTTAAAATCAACTCTAAACTTCACTGGGAGCCAATGCAGTGAAACCAGCACAGGTGGTATAGGGTCTCTTTTGATGAGAAGCTGCATTCTGTATACGCTGCAGTGAAGTCTAGCAGCTGCATTCTGTATACACTGCAGTGAAGCCTAGCAGCTGCATTCTGTATACGCTGCAGTGAAGCCTAGCAGCTGCATTCTGTATACGCTGCAGTGAAGTCTAGCAGCTGCATTCTGTATATGCTGCAGTGAAGTCTAGCAGCTGCATTCTGTATACGCTGCAGTGAAGCCTAGCAGCTGCATTCTGTATACGCTGCAGTGAAGTCTAGCAGCTGCATTCTGTATACACTGCAGTGAAGTCTAGCAGCTGCATTCTGTATACGCTGCAGTGAAGCCTAGCAGCTGCATTCTGTATACGCTGCAGTGAAGTCTAGCAGCTGCATTCTGTATACGCTGCAGTGAAGTCTAGCAGCTGCATTCTGTATACGCTGCAGTGAAGCCTAGCAGCTGCATTCTGTATACACTGCAGTGAAGCCTAGCAGCTGCATTCTGTATACGCTGCAGTGAAGCCTAGCAGCTGCATTCTGTATACGCTGCAGTGAAGTCTAGCAGCTGCATTCTGTATACACTGCAGTGAAGCCTAGCAGCTGCATTCTGTATACACTGCAGTGAAGTCTAGCAGCTGCATTCTGTATACGCTGCAGTGAAGTCTAGCAGCTGCATTCTGTATACGCTGCAGTGAAGTCTAGCAGCTGCATTCTATATACGCTGCAGTGAAGCCTAGCAGCTGCATTCTGTATACGCTGCAGGTGTTTTATGGCGTGACCCGGAAGCCCAGCGAATAGAGCATTGCAGAAGTCAAGTCAGGATGACTCAAAAGCATGAATTAGTTTCTCAGCATCAGACCATGACAGAAATGACCTCATTTTAGCATGTTTCACAAATGGTAAAAGGACACTTTGGTGACATTGTGGATATGTGACTCAAACGATAAATCTGAGTCAAATAAGACCCCTCAATTTTTCACTTCCATTTTTATGTTTGTGGTTGAATTGCACAGATCTATTTTGAGAGATTTTGTTGCTTCCAGTTGCTGCTGAGAACCTAATGCCAGAACCTCAGGTGTTCCCAGAGTTTAACTGTAAAGAAATGACATAGGGTGTAGTATGGTGGTAAATCTCTCCCTATGCTATTCTAATGCATTACCACAGTTTACCATGGTTTTTAATACATCACTATATTTTACAATACTTTGCTACGCTTTTACTGTAGGATAAAGGGTAATAGAGACTGTGTCAGAAATAGATGGCTAATATTTCTTCAGTTCAATAAATAATTGAGACTAGACCCTGTTATGCGTTCCTGTTCCTATAGGGGCAGCACCGAATAGTCGACTATCCAACAGCAAAGTGCCTGTCCACCTCAGACACTGGCAGCCACTAATCACACTGCAGCCTAAAGCAGCAGCAGCAGTCCTGCTCTGTTTGTTTAAAGGGAGCACTAGCAGTGGCCAGCAATGTCAGTCTCAGCGGGCTGAATGGAAGCGCAGTGTGTTTGTGAAACGCGGTTTCAGAGGGACAGAAGTGCAGTGCAGTCCATTACTGTGTAAAAGACATTTCAAAACATTCATAAATAGATTGAAAAAAATCCAAGCAGTTTTAAACTATAGTGTTACAAATTTCTGTATACAAATAGAGCAGAAGGCATTATCATAGAAGGATTTCTATATATTTAAAGTGACGACCAGTCGACCTAGTCATCTATTTTAACTATTGAACTAGTAGTCGTTCTACACCTCGTTCCTTTCCAGGGGATGGAAACAAGACTCCTATTGCATAGCAGACTCCCCCACTCCAGGTTTTACTTAGCCACAGTGTAATGGTAAGAAGCTCAGGTGTGTCTTATTAAACTCTTAGGAAAGCCAGGAATGGATCACACTGCTCTGCAATGGGAGTCTTGTTTCCAGCCTGTGCCCCAGGCTGCACTGCTGTCTCAGCTGGAGATTTGCAAGCAGTTTGGAGCAAGGCACTCGTTCAGACAGAGAGGCACTGAACCACAGGATTGTGCAGCAGCTATAAACAGCAGCGTCCCATAGAGAGAGAACAGAGTGGAGAGGACTGGGGTGACAATCAAACATAATTACACAGGGCCTCTGCAGCCCTGTCATTACCCTCCGTCTGGAATTACCCCCATTCTTCAGAGCAAAGGCACGGGGCTGGGCTCTCTCTGTCACTTTTAGACTAAATGAGCATCACTGTGCAAGGTCATTATTTTACTGCGCTGGTCATCATTTTACTGCGCTGGTCATTATTTCACTGCGCTGGTCATTATTTTACTGCGCTGGTCATTATTTTACTACGCTGGTCATCATTTTACTGCGCTGGTCATTATTTTACTGCGCTGGTCATTATTTTACTGAGCTGGTCATTATTTTACTGAGCTGGTTATTATTTCACTACGCTGGTCATTATTTCACTACGCTGGTCATTATTTTACTGAGCTGGTCATTATTTTACTGCGCTGGTCATTATTTCACTATGCTGGTCATTATTTTACTGAGCTGGTCATTATTTTACTGAGCTGGTTATTATTTCACTACGCTGGTCATTATTTCACTACGCTGGTCATTATTTTACTGAGCTGGTCATTATTTTACTGAGCTGGTCATTATTTTACTGCGCTGGTCATTATTTCACTACGCTGGTCATTATTTTACTGAGCTGGTCATTATTTTACTGCGTTGGTCATTATTTTACTGAGCTGGTTATTATTTCACTACGCTGGTCATTATTTCACTACGCTGGTCATTATTTTACTGAGCTGGTCATTATTTTACTGAGCTGGTTATTATTTCACTACGCTGGTCATTATTTCACTACGCTGGTCATTATTTTACTGAGCTGGTTATTATTTCACTGTGCTGGTCATTATTTTACTGCGCTGGTCATTATTTTACTGAGCTGGTCATTATTTTACTGCGCTGGTCATTATTTTACTGAGCTGGTTATTATTTCACTGTGCTGGTCATCATTTTACTGCGCTGTTCAATATTTTAATTGACTGTTTTCTAACAGTTATTCTTTGATATCTAAATCATGTTGATAATGTTTCTGAGGGTTTGGTAGTTTTACAGCATGCTGGTCTCATAGAGAGGTGACTGAACAGAGCTTTGATACATTGGGGACTGCAGATGGTGGTCTTAAAATTGAATACAAGGGGGGCTCAATATTGAAGCTGGCTTTACATTGGCATCAACAGGAGCCAATCTGCACTGTAAAGAAGTGGTGTTAAGCCAGGCTTGCTGTATATCTAGCTTGTACACAGGTGTGTGTGATCAGGGGTGGAAATAAGACTCCCGCTACACAGCCGCTTGATCCATTCCTGGTTTCACTTGGAGTTTAATAAGACACACCTGAGCTTGTTACCTACACACACTGGGGCTGATCAAACTCGTAGTAAAACCTGGAATGAGTGAAACTGCTTCTTACCATCCCTGGAATAGAGATGTGTGCTACAGTACAGTACAGTGTGTGTGTGTGTGTGTCAGTGTCTGTGTATGTGTGTGTGTTTGTGTGTGCGTATCTGTGTGTGTGTCTGTGCGTGTATGTCAGTGTCTGTGTGTGTCTGTCTGTGTGTGTATGTCAGTGTCTGTGTGTCTGTGTGTGTCGCCTGTGTGTCTCTGGGCATGTGTTTGTGTCTGCGTGTCTGTGTGTGTGTGTGTGTGTGTCTGTGTGTGTGTGTGTGAGTGTGTGTTTGTGTCTGCGTGTCTGTGTGTGTGTGAGTGTGTGTCTGTGTGTGTGTGTGTGTGTGTGTGTGTGTGTGTGTGTGAATAGCAGAAATGGAAATAAGACTCCCACTGCACAGAAGTTTGATCCATTCCTAGTTTTACTATGAGTTTAATAAGTCGCACCTGAGCTTGTTTCCTACATACTCAGGCTAATCAAACTTGTATTAAAACCTGGAATGGATCAAACTGCTGTGCAATAGGAGTCTTGTTTCCATGCCTGATGATGCAGAGCAGAGCAGTTCAATTGGAAATCGGGAAGTGTTTCCTCTCTCCTCTCAGTGTCTGGGTTACAGTGCCTCTCTCCTCTCAGTGTCTGGGTTACAGTGCCTCTCTCCTCTCAGTGTCTGGGTTACAGCCCCTCTCTCCTCTCAGTGTCTGGGTTACAGCTCCTCTCTCCTCTCAGTGTCTGGGTTACAGCCCCTCTCTCCTCTCAGTGTCTGGGTTACAGCCCCTCTCTCCTCTCAGTGTCTGGGTTACAGCCCCGCTCTCCTCTCAGTGTCTGGGTTACAGCCCCTCTCTCCTCTCAGTGTCTGGGTTACAGCCCCTCTCTCCTCTCAGTGTCTGGGTTACAGCCCCTCTCTCCTCTCAGTGTCTGGGTTACAGCTCCTCTCTCCTCTCAGTGTCTGGGTTAAAGTGCCTCTCTCCTCTCAGTGTCTGGGTTACAGCCCCTCTCTCCTCTCAGTGTCTGGGTTACAGCCCCTCTCTCCTCTCAGTGTCTGGGTTACAGCCCCTCTCTCCTCTCAGTGTCTGGGTTACAGCCCCTCTCTCCTCTCAGTGTCTGGGTTACAGCTCCTCTCTCCTCTCAGTGTCTGGGTTACAGCCCCGCTCTCCTCTCAGTGTCTGGGTTACAGCCCCTCTCTCCTCTCAGTGTCTGGGTTACAGCTCCTCTCTCCTCTCAGTGTCTGGGTTACAGCCCCGCTCTCCTCTCAGTGTCTGGGTTACAGCCCCGCTCTCCTCTCAGTGTCTGGGTTACAGCCCCTCTCTCCTCTCAGTGTCTGGGTTACAGCCCCTCTCTCCTCTCAGTGTCTGGGTTACAGCCCCTCTCTCCTCTCAGTGTCTGGGTTACAGCCCCTCTCTCCTCTCAGTGTCTGGGTTACAGCCCCTCTCTCCTCTCAGTGTCTGGGTTACAGCCCCTCTCTCCTCTCAGTGTCTGGGTTACAGCCCCGCTCTCCTCTCAGTGTCTGGGTTACAGTGCCGCTCTCCTCTCAGTGTCTGGGTTACAGTGCCTCTCTCCTCTCAGTGTCTGGGTTACAGTGCCTCTCTCCTCTCAGTGTCTGGGTTAAAGTGCCTCTCTCCTCTCAGTGTCTGGGTTACAGCCCCTCTCTCCTCTCAGTGTCTGGGTTAAAGTGCCTCTCTCCTCTCAGTGTCTGGGTTAAAGTGCCTCTCTCCTCTCAGTGTCTGGGTTGTCTGGTGGTTACAGTATGTTCAGATTTAAACAGAGGCAGATAGACACTCCCCACACTGTTCTGTTGCTCAGCAGATGTTTGTTTAGTTCAAGGGTGGCTCTTGCTGTATTCATCATTTATATATATATATATATATATATTGTGAGGAAGCAGGTGGAGTGAGACAGCAGGGAGGGGGTTAAAACCTCCCTGCGAGAGAGAAAAGATGTGCGAATGCACATTTGTTTAATTTAATTGTATTCGGTTTATTGTTTAATTGTTTTATTAATGATCATCCGCACCTGGGCGTTATTGGAAATTAGACCCAGGTGCGGGCAGTTTAAAAGGAGAGCAGTCAGTCTGCTCAGGGCTGCTGAGGAGAGGGAGGCAGAGAAGGTGCTCTGCTTCCGAGCAGTCGGGTGAAAAGGTGCAGTGCAAACCTGTGTGGTTTAATTAAGTTTTGGGGCAGGGAAACGGCTTAGCCGTCCTGCGTTAGTTAGGTTCCTGCGTGTGTAGTTAGTGCTCCAAGAGGAGCTAGGTGTTTATTTTGTGTGTATTGTTTATTTTGTGTTCATTAAAATATAGCGCGTCAGCGCTTCAAAACGCCATTTCTGAGTCCTGGGTCGTATTCTTAAAGGGGCAACGAACCCGTGAGAGGTGAAATCATTTTACATATGGTACCAGAAGTGTGGGTGCCCCACTGACTCAAGTTCCGGAGCCCAAAGGGGAGGAGCTGCCGCTGCCAGAGCCCAGAGGGGAGGAGCTGCCGCTGCCAGAGCCCAGAGGGGAGGAGTCGCCGCTTCCGGAGCCCAGAGGGGAGGCGAAGAGCATACCTCCGCCACAGCCCCGACCACCACCCCTACAGTCCAGTTCGGCGCCGCTGCGTCCAGTCCCTCACCCCTTGCTCCGGGACACCCCGGTCTTCCTGGACCTCCCTGTGCTGGACCTGGAGCCCAGGGGTCTGCAGCACTGGCCACAGCTCTGCCCCTGGTTACCTGCTCCGCTCTCCCCGTGCACCCAGATGTCGCTGGGCTGCTGCCAGACGTCGCTGTTGCTCCCCCTGTTCGCTGCTTCGCTTCCCCTGGGTGGTCGGACATCACTGCGCCGGTTCCCAGGGGAAGACCTGTGTCCACTGCGGCATCCTCCAGTGCCCCGGCCTACGCTTCGGTCGGCCCTGTTAGCCCGGTGGGGTCCCGTGTCGCCGGTTTGCGGTCCCTTCCTGGCAGCGCCGAAAGGACCGACCCATCCTCAAGCCCGCCCGTGGAAGAGGGCGGCAATGGACATTGCTGGACTTGAGGCTGGGTGGTTGTGTTTTAGGGGAGGAGGTGGCCGTCTCGTGGCCTGTGTCTTGAAAAGACAAGGGGGGGGATGTGTGAGGAAGCAGGTGGAGTGAGACAGCAGGGAGGGGGTTAAAACCTCCCTGCGAGAGAGAAAAGATGTGCGAATGCACATTTGTTTAATTTAATTGTATTCGGTTTATTGTTTAATTGTTTTATTAATGATCATCCGCACCTGGGCGTTATTGGAAATTAGACCCAGGTGCGGGCAGTTTAAAAGGAGAGCAGTCAGTCTGCTCAGGGCTGCTGAGGAGAGGGAGGCAGAGAAGGTGCTCTGCTTCCGAGCAGTCGGGTGAAAAGGTGCAGTGCAAACCTGTGTGGTTTAATTAAGTTTTGGGGCAGGGAAACGGCTTAGCCGTCCTGCGTTAGTTAGGTTCCTGCGTGTGTAGTTAGTGCTCCAAGAGGAGCTAGGTGTTTATTTTGTGTGTATTGTTTATTTTGTGTTCATTAAAATATAGCGCGTCAGCGCTTCAAAACGCCATTTCTGAGTCCTGGGTCGTATTCTTAAAGGGGCAACGAACCCGTGAGAGGTGAAATCATTTTACATATGGTACCAGAAGTGTGGGTGCCCCACTGACTCAAGTTCCGGAGCCCAAAGGGGAGGAGCTGCCGCTGCCAGAGCCCAGAGGGGAGGAGCTGCCGCTGCCAGAGCCCAGAGGGGAGGAGTCGCCGCTTCCGGAGCCCAGAGGGGAGGCGAAGAGCATACCTCCGCCACAGCCCCGACCACCACCCCTACAGTCCAGTTCGGCGCCGCTGCGTCCAGTCCCTCACCCCTTGCTCCGGGACACCCCGGTCTTCCTGGACCTCCCTGTGCTGGACCTGGAGCCCAGGGGTCTGCAGCACTGGCCACAGCTCTGCCCCTGGTTACCTGCTCCGCTCTCCCCGTGCACCCAGATGTCGCTGGGCTGCTGCCAGACGTCGCTGTTGCTCCCCCTGTTCGCTGCTTCGCTTCCCCTGGGTGGTCGGACATCACTGCGCCGGTTCCCAGGGGAAGACCTGTGTCCACTGCGGCATCCTCCAGTGCCCCGGCCTACGCTTCGGTCGGCCCTGTTAGCCCGGTGGGGTCCCGTGTCGCCGGTTTGCGGTCCCTTCCTGGCAGCGCCGAAAGGACCGACCCATCCTCAAGCCCGCCCGTGGAAGAGGGCGGCAATGGACATTGCTGGACTTGAGGCTGGGTGGTTGTGTTTTAGGGGAGGAGGTGGCCGTCTCGTGGCCTGTGTCTTGAAAAGACAAGGGGGGGGATGTGTGAGGAAGCAGGTGGAGTGAGACAGCAGGGAGGGGGTTAAAACCTCCCTGCGAGAGAGAAAAGATGTGCGAATGCACATTTGTTTAATTTAATTGTATTCGGTTTATTGTTTAATTGTTTTATTAATGATCATCCGCACCTGGGCGTTATTGGAAATTAGACCCAGGTGCGGGCAGTTTAAAAGGAGAGCAGTCAGTCTGCTCAGGGCTGCTGAGGAGAGGGAGGCAGAGAAGGTGCTCTGCTTCCGAGCAGTCGGGTGAAAAGGTGCAGTGCAAACCTGTGTGGTTTAATTAAGTTTTGGGGCAGGGAAACGGCTTAGCCGTCCTGCGTTAGTTAGGTTCCTGCGTGTGTAGTTAGTGCTCCAAGAGGAGCTAGGTGTTTATTTTGTGTGTATTGTTTATTTTGTGTTCATTAAAATATAGCGCGTCAGCGCTTCAAAACGCCATTTCTGAGTCCTGGGTCGTATTCTTAAAGGGGCAACGAACCCGTGAGAGGTGAAATCATTTTACAATATATATATATATATATTTTTTTTTTTAAACAACAACAACCACAAATTTTAAAGAAGTGCAACCAAGGCTTAGAAATCCCTTGTGCTGCTCTCCTCATCCCCGCTGTGAAGGATATATCTAGAAATCCCTTGTGCTGCTCTCCTCATCCCCGCTGTGAAGGATATATCTAGAAATCCCTTGTGCTGCTCTCCTCATCCCCGCTGTGAAGGATATATCTAGAAATCCCTTGTGCTGCTCTCCTCATCCCCACTGTGAAGGATATATCTAGAAATCCCTTGTGCTGATCTCCTCATCCCCGCTGTGAAGGATATATCTAGAAATCCCTTGTGCTGCTCTCCTCATCCCCGCTGTGAAGGATATATCTAGAAATCCCTTGTGCTGCTCTCCTCACCCCTGCTGTGATGGATATATCTAGAAATCCCTTGTGCTGCTCTCCTCATCCCCACTGTGAAGGATATATCTAGAAATCCCTTGTGCTGATCTCCTCATCCCCGCTGTGAAGGATATATCTAGAAATCCCTTGTGCTGCTCTCCTCACCCCTGCTGTGAAGGATATATCTAGAAATCCCTTGTGCTGCTCTCCTCATCCCCGATGTGAAGGATATATCTAGAAATCCCTTGTGCTGCTCTCCTCATCCCTGCTGTGAAGGATATATCTAGAAATCCCTTGTGCTGCTCTCCTCACCCCTGCTGTGAAGGATATATCTAGAAATCCCTTGTGCTGCTCTCCTCACCCCTGCTGTGAAGGATATATCTAGAAATCCCTTGTGCTGCTCTCCTCATCCCCGCTGTGAAGGATATATCTAGAAATCCCTTGTGCTGCTCTCCTCATCCCCGCTGTGAAGGATATATCTAGAAATCCCTTGTGCTGCTCTCCTCATCCCCGCTGTGAAGGATATATCTAGAAATCCCTTGTGCTGCTCTCCTCATGCCCGCTGTGAAGGATATATCTAGAAATCCCTTGTGCTGCTCTCCTCATCCCCGCTGTGAAGGATATATCTAGAGAACCGCCTGTCAAATTGGGATTAAACATTCTATTGCCAATTCTTATTCGATTCTATTGTCTACATACTGCCGAGATACGTTTTCTTACCTCTTATTAGTGCAAGCAATATTATCACTGCACCCCTTTAAGAAGGGGTGCTAATCCAGGCTTCTTTCAAATCTATTCTCTTTCCTTTTTTAGCACAACAGTGCTTCAGCTGCTGGCTTTGTAAATACGTGCGCCACACTGCCACTGATGGTCAACAGGAGATCTGCAGCTATTGTACATGTTATACAGTACATGTTATACAGTGCATATACATGCTGTGAGGAAACCCAGCCAAAGAATAGGAGCAGGGGAGCCTGCCTGTCCAGCAACCACCCAGTCCTGTTTACTATCAGAACTACCGAGAGAATCCAACAGATCAGCAAGGTGGTCCAGAATACAAACTACAGCTCCCAGCATGCCTCTGCACAGCAGCAACATTGGGGCATGCTGGGAGCTGTAGTTATTTATACAGGCAAGTGAAGAAGTATTTGTTTTAACACTATTGCGATAAAGTTAAGAGTTGTGTATCATGCTACGGATTTGTGGGCAAAGCTATTTTTTGTTACATATGTTCTATTAAGTTTTTGTTAAAGCATTTTTTTAAAACACACCCATCAAATGGTTAATACAATGTATAAGAAACAGAGAGAGGATAGAGGCTGTGTTCAGCAGTAATGACTAGACCCCTCTTCACTGGCGCTGAAGAGGTTAAAGTATCTAGATAAGGAAATAAACACCAGAGCTTTTATAAAGCAGGAGACTCCCAAATAACAGTGTCCCACAGTAAAAGCACAGAGAGGTGTGGTAAAGCATAGGCAAGCATTGTAAAGCACAGAGGGGTGTGGTAAAGCACAGGGAAGCATTGTAAAGCACAGAGACATGTGGTAAAGCATAGGCAAGCATTGTAAAGCACAGAGACATGTGGTAAAGCATAGGCAAGCATTGTAAAGCACAGAGAGGTGTGGTAAAGCATAGGGAAGCATTGTAAAGCACAGATAGGTGTGCTAAAGCATAGGGAAGCATTGTAAAGCACAGAGAGGTCTGGTAAAGCATATTATAAAAAACAAACCATGGCGAATGCAGATTAAAACGGCAGGGGAACCTGCACAATGACCGTGGGAAACATGTCTAAGGGCTCTCTAGACTATGCTGATCATTTTGGTATTTTTAGCAATTCAGCGCTGTAAAATGTAAACTGTAAGTTTGCACAAGTCTCACTGTCCTGTCCGCAGTGTGAAGGTCGCAGTTGAAAGGTCAGGGCAGGCTGTGAAGAGCTTGATTTGCTTCCTGCAGGGTCGTGCGGGGTCACTCTGCTTTTCATTTAAATTTTACACAAAGTCCTCAAACCATGGGAGCCACTGACTCCTAAAGGCCCTCTCTCTCCCTCTCTCTCTCTCTCCCTCCCTCTCCCTCGCTCTCTCTCCCTCTCTCTCTCCCTCCCTCTCCCTCTCTCCCTCTCTCCCTCACTCTCTCTTCTTAACAGAGGCTTTCGTTCATTCTCTTCCCTCATTTCTCTGGCTCTCAGCCCCCAGTGCAAACAAGCATACTCCTAAGAATGTATTCACACACAGACACACCTACACCCACACACACACACACACACACCGAGGCACAGAGACACACACACACACTCATACACACACACACACACACACACACACACACACACACCGAGGCACAGAGACACACACACACACACACACACACACACACACACACCGAGGCACAGAGACACACACACACCGAGGCACAGAGACACACACACACACTCATACACACACACACACACGCACCGAGGCACAGAGACACACACACACACACTCACACACACACACCGAGGCACAGAGACACACACACACACACTCACACACACACACACACAGAGGCAAAGAAATACACACAGACATGCACACACACACACATGCACACAGACACACACAAACTCACAGAGACACACACATACAGAGGCACAGAGACACACACACACACACACACTCACACACACACAGACACAGAGGCACAGAGACACACACACACACTCATACACACACACACACACAGAGGCACAGACACACACACTCACACACACACAGACACAGAGGCACAGAGACACACACACACACAGAGGCACAGAGACACACCACACACAGACATGCACACACACACATGCACACAGACACACACACACTCACAGACACACGAACACAGAGGCACAGAAACACACACACACAGAGGCACAGAGACACACACACACTCACACACACACAAAGGCACAGAGACACACACACACACAGAGGCAAAGAAATACACACAGACATGCACACACACAGAGGCACAGAGACACAGACACACACAGACATGCACAGAGGCACAGGGAAACACACACACAGAGGCTCAGAGACACACCCACACTCACACACACACATACAGACACACACACACACACACACACACACACTCAGAGGCACCGGGTCACTGTGACCCCCATTCTGCAGACCCCCAGAGAGCTATGAGAAGCATTGTGGGGTGTTTGTACTAACAGGGAGCTCCCCTCATACACTCTACTGACTTCAGCAGGGCAGGAACACAGGAAGATGCTTCACAATAGGTAGCAATCCCTTAAAGGAGGACCAGAGATAAAGTTAATAAAGCTAATTAAAGGTAAATAACCCGATTAAAAGCCTTGGATAGCACTGGTAAAGCACAGTGAAGATGTGGAACCCTGCGCTGCTCAGTGCTGACTGCAGTGTCACCATGAACCCTGTGCTGCTCAGAGCTGACTGCAGTGTCACCGTGAACCCTGTGCTGCTCAGAGCTGACTGCAGTGTCACCGTCAACCCTGCGCTTCTCAGAGCTGACTGCAGTGTCACCGTGAACCCTGTGCTGCTCAGAGCTGACTGCAATGTCACCGTGAACCCTGCGCTGCTCAGAGCTGACTGCAGTGTCACCGTGAACCCGGCGCTGCTCAGAGCTGACTGCAGTGTCACCATGAACCCTGCTCTTCTCAGAGCTGACTGCAGTGTCACCATGAACCCTGCTCTTCTCAGTGCTGACTGCAGTGTCACCGTGAACCCGGCGCTGCTCAGAGCTGACTGCAGTGTCACCATGAACCCTGCTCTTCTCAGTGCTGACTGCAGTGTCACCGTGAACCCTGCGCTGCTCAGAGCTGACTGCAGTGTCACCGTGAACCCTGCGCTGCTCAGAGCTGACTGCAGTGTCACCGTGAACCCTGCTCTTCTCAGAGCTGACTGCAATGTCACCGTGAACCCTGCGCTGCTCAGAGCTGACTGCAGTGTCACCGTGAACCCGGCGCTGCTCAGAGCTGACTGCAGTGTCACCATGAACCCTGCTCTTCTCAGTGCTGACTGCAGTGTCACCGTGAACCCTGCGCTGCTCAGAGCTGACTGCAGTGTCACCGTGAACCCTGCGCTGCTCAGAGCTGACTGCAGTGTCACCGTGAACCCTGCGCTGCTCAGAGCTGACTGCAGTGTCACCGTGAACCCTGCGCTGCTCAGAGCTGACTGCAGTGTCACCGTGAACCCTGCGCTGCTCAGAGCTGACTGCAGTGTCACCGTGAACCCTGCGCTGCTCAGAGCTGACTGCAGTGTCACCGTGAACCCTGCGCTGCTCAGAGCTGACTGCAGTGTCACCGTGAACCCTGCGCTGCTCAGAGCTGACTGCAGTGTCACCGTGAACCCTGCGCTGCTCAGAGCTGACTGCAGTGTCACCGTCAACCCTGCGCTGCTCAGAGCTGACTGCAGTGTCACCGTGAACCCTGCGCTGCTCAGAGCTGACTGCAGTGTCACCGTGAACCCTGCGCTGCTCAGAGCTGACTGCAGTGTCACCGTGAACGCTGCGCTGCTCAGAGCTGACTGCAGTGTCACCGTGAACCCTGCGCTGCTCAGAGCTGACTGCAGTGTCTATGTCTTTGATACACACACTGATACACACACTCACTGACACACTGATACACACACTGATACACACACTGATACACACACTCACTGACACACTGATACACACACTGATACACACACTCACTGACACACTGATACACACACTCACTGACACACTGATACACACACTGATACACACACTGATACACACACTCACTGACACACTGATACACACACTGATACACACACTCACTGACACACTGATACACACACTGATACACACACTGATACACACACTGATACACACACTCACTGACACACTGATACACACACTGATACACACACTGATACACACACTCACTGACACACTGATACACACACTGATACACACACTGATACACACACTCACTGACACACTGATACACACACTGATACACACACTGATACACACACTGATACACACACTCACTGACACACTGATACACACACTGATACACACACTGATACACACACTCACTGACACACTGATACACACACTGATACACACACTGATACACACACTGATACACACACTCACTGACACACTGATACACACACTGATACACACACTGATACACACACTCACTGACACACTGATACACACACTGATACACACACTGATACACACACTGATACACACACTGATACACACACTGATACACACACTCACTTACACTTCCATTCTCACTGACACACTGACCCAACCCCTTCTCAGAGTTACTGTTTTGATAGCCCCTGGTAACAGCACAGCACAGTGCAGTAAAGCACAGAGAGAAGATTTTTTTAATTATATTTTTTAAATATTTAAAGCAAACCCCATGGCCTCAATGGAGCTCTCAGAATCATGTCCTGCATAAAAGTTTAATAATCAAACTGACCGCAGTAGGGATTCAAGGAAATGCATGCACATGGATTAGGGAGTGGTTAACAGGTAGAAAACAGAAAGTACTGATTAGAGGAGAAACCTCAAAATGGAGTGAGGTAACCAGTGGAGTACCACAGGGATCAGTATTAGGTCCTCTGCTATTCCGAATCTACATTAATGATTTCGATTCTGGTATAATAGGAGGAGTGGCAAACACTGTTGCAGCAGCAAAGGTCATTCAAAATGATCTTGACAGCATTCAGAACTGAGCAGACACATGGCAAAGTGTAAAGTATTGCACGCAGGCAATAAAAATGTGCACTATAAATATTACATGGGAGATAGTGAAATTGAAGAAGGAATCTATGAAAAAGACCTAAGAGTTTATGTTGACTCAGAAATGTCTTCAACTAGATAATGTGGGGAAGCTATACAAAAGTGACCAGAATTATTCTGGGTTAAAAGGCATGTCGTATACAGACAGGCTTAAAGAATTGAGTCTATTCAGTCTTGAACAAAGAAGATTACTGAGCAGAAATTGAAACTCTCACCCCCAGAGGTTTCCATGCAGGCAGGTATATAAAGGAGATCAATGAGAAATCTTGACGTGTTCTGATAAATGTGCACATGGATTGTATAAAGTTACAAATATATTTGCTACATTTACTTTGGCAGTACTTGTATGACTTGTCATGACCATTTGAATTTGTGTGTGTGTGTGAGAGAGAGAGAGAGAGAGAGAGAGAGAGAGAGAGAGAGAGAGAGGAGGGGGAGAGAGAGAGGATGGGGAGAGAGTGAGAGAGGGGGGGGGGAGGGGGGGGGGGGAGTATTACCTTGTCAAAGCAAAGGCAAGTGGGATATACATATTGTGACAGAGCTACGGTTCTGCTCACAGAGAAGTGTGTGTCAGTGTAAATTGTGGATTGAACCAGGATGAGAATCACCTGTCACTAATGTAATGATGGACATCTGCCTGTAATTAAGCATGCAGGTTTATATAAGCAGGGCTAACAGAAGACCTGTGGAGAGACCAGTGTCCTGGGAAAGGCACTGTGTGTGTAATGCTAGTAGCTGGACAGACTGAACGTTTAGCTAAGCACTGCTTAGTGGAGCTAGACGTCGTGGTTACAGCGTGCCTCGCAGGCCGGGCCAGTGTCGGATTCCGGAAGATGCGCCACCGCCCTCTGGTGTCCGCAGCGCGGTACTGCCGCTGAGGCGCAGACACTGGAAGCCCTGGGGTCCTGGTGGACTGAGGGACTGCAGCCCGACGCGAGTGTGCAGACCGCGGCAGCAGCGCAGGGGAGGGCCGGTGTCACGCGAAAATTGCCCCCACCTGGTATGCTACACACTGATCGGTAGGCTATAACTTACTTTGAAAGTCGTAACTATAGAATTCATCCAACGTATAATAAAGTTGCAGAATGAATACATAAATACCGAGCACTGAGAGTCGCACAGCACAGGTGGCAAAATAAACCGTGTGTTGTTAAAAACGGTCCACGAAGTTTGTGAAGTTGACTAGTTACTACAACCCGATCAATGCAGAAGGAAAGCGCGTTTTATATAACACGCTCACAAGTTTCTGAAGGCAGTGAGGATTTTAGACCCACAACCTGTTTGTAGTTCGGATAAACTAGGGCAGCAGTGTGGAGTAGTGGTTAGGGCTCTGGACTCTTGACCGGAGGAAGGTACTTTACCTAGATTGCTCCAGTAAAAACCCAACTGTATAAATGGGTAATTGTATGTAAAAATAATGTGATATCTGTATAATGTGAAATAATGTGATATCTTGTAACAATTGTAAGTCGCCCTGCTAAGAAATAAATAATAATAATAATAATAATAATAATAATAATAATAATAATAATAATAATAATAATAATAATAATAATAATAATAATAAAGACGCCCTCCCGCTGGATTGTATTGCAGTGTTTGATATAAAGAAGCCCTCTCGTTGGATTGTATTGCAGTGTTTGATATAAAGAAGCCCTCCCGCTGGATTGTATTGCAGTGTTTGATATAAAGAAGCCCTCCCGTTAGATTGTATTGCAGTGTTTGATATAAAGAAGCCCTCCCGTTAGATTGTATTGCAGTGTTTGATATAAAGAAGCCCTCCCGCTGGATTGTATTGCAGTGTTTGATATAAAGAAGCCCTCCCGTTGGATTGTATTGCAGTGTTTGATATAAAGAAGCCCTCCCGTTGGATTGTATTGCAGTGTTTGATATAAAGAAGCCCTCCCGTTGGATTGTATTGCAGTGTTTGATATAAAGAAGCCCTCCCGTTGGATTGTATTGCAGTGTTTGATATAAAGAAGCCCTCCCGTTAGATTGTATTGCAGTGTTTGATATAAAGACGCCCTCCCGTTGGATTGTATTGCAGTGTTTGATATAAAGAAGCCCTCCCGTTGGATTGTATTGCAGTGTTTGATATAAAGAAGCCCTCCCGTTGGATTGTATTGCAGTGTTTGATATAAAGACGCCCTCCCGTTAGATTGTATTGCAGTGTTTGATATAAAGAAGTCCTCCCGCTGGATTGTATTGCAGTGTTTGATATAAAGAAGCCCTCCCGTTGGATTGTATTGCAGTGTTTGATATAAAGAAGCCCTCCCGCTGGATTGTATTGCAGTGTTTGATATAAAGAAGCCCTCCCGTTAGATTGTATTGCAGTGTTGGATTCTTACTGTAAATCAGGAGGAGATCAGTTATATGCAAAAGAAAACAGTAGTGGAATTTCTTTGACCAAATTTTGGAGAAATGCAGAATAACTAGTTCCCAATTTAACACGAAAGGCTCAAATACATTTGTCAGTTGTTACCAATTCTGTGGATGCTGAAAGAAGTGTTTCTTCATATGGACTCATTTTCACAGAGCAACGTCAATCCGTGGAAGCAGACTGGCTGAACTAGCTGACGATGCTGAATTTTAATAGCAAGGTGTTGCACCGTGGTAAAGTTGGTGTGAAGTTCGATATTGAGTTGATATTCACAACCATATCACCTAGACTGTTTCAAACCAACTTTATTGGGAAGCTGACATTCCTTTGACTGTGAATCCTATTAATACTTTGTTTAAATCAAACCACATCCCATATGCGCGTATAGTATACAGGGCTGGATGAGGAAGCTTTATATTAACCAAAGAATGTCTCCTTTCTGTAGACGGCTAACTCCAAGTACAGCCAGTCAAACCGTGAAGCGCAGCATTACCCCTCTGTGCCGCGTCTTCACTGTCTTCATCGCGGGCGGTATTGTTTCAGTGCCCTCCTTTACCCCGGTGAAGTTGGGTTGGTTTTGGATAGTCGCGTGGATATTCGATATTTGCGCATTCACTACATTGTACGTCAAATAAGAGTTAAGAGCTCCTACATACCAATTCGCAAATGAATGATATTTCACCTAATGAAAGTCTCGATGTTAATGGATAAATGAAGGCATGTCTCATTGATTTGAGAGTTCTCAACACGCAAAATCAGAGCAGTAACGAGGTATTTTAGCGCCGGGTCAGGCAGCCATGCGCTCTACCCCCCTTTTTGGGTGTTGAAAGTTGGGTTGGTATATTTGTTCACGTTTCATAGTGTTGATTCACTTATTGTTATTTCGGAATCTCTCCTTATAACATGTTTGAAGGGAACAAGACATTACTTAGAACAGAACATAACTTGTTAACACGCGTTCACTGCAAGGTTAGATTTCCTGCCTCTACGATTATATGCAATCCACGCATTTTCAGTACCAAGATAATGAGTTTATTTTAGGTATGGTCATTTTTTGTTAGTCAGGGCTGGGGTTTAGTTCTTGACTCCACAGTAAAACATTTATAACAACAATAACAATATTTCCCTTACCCTATTTGCCACTCCCAGCGTCCTCTGCTGCTCATTAACATATTTGTGGAGGCCGGCTCCGGGCACGGCACACAATCCGTTACAATATATTAGCCTACCGTGAACTTCTGCAGCACAGACAGAAGTGTTCTATTAAAAGAAAATATGCGCGTCATTACAGAAACCACCGGCTAAAATGCTGGACGTTGATATTATTACTCTGGATGTGTGTGCTTTATTTTACACTGTGAAATATACCTTGGTTTAGATATGAAACAACACCGCGTGGTGTCAAATGTGAAAATGTAACACTTAAAATCAATACTAATGGGTGGGAGTCTGGAACCAACTCCCCAGTAATGTTGTTGAAGCTGACACCCTCGGATCCTTCAAGAAGCTGCTTGATGAGATTCTGGGATCAATAAACTACTAACAACCAAACGAGCAAGATGGGCCGAATGGCCTCCTCTCGTTTGTAAACTTTCTTATGTTCTTTACATTTCATTACGTTTATGGTAGTGTTGGTCCTGAAGGCTGCAGGAGCGAATAAATAAATAAGCAACGCACACGGAGGGGAAGTGAACGACACAGACATGCGACGCTGGTTTGTGTAGAACCAGGTTCGTGCTAAGGGAGTGACGCATTCACTTTTCTAGTGCAGAGGCGCATGCGATCTTCAGAATATGCTAGGGAGGCGCTGACAGCTGTCAAGTTAAAACATAGAGAACCGCAGAACAAAATTATTACTGGAGTGGCAGTGCATTAAGTCCGCCCCCCACGGATTTGTGTGTGTGTGTGCGTGTGTGTGTGTGTGTGAGCACGCGCATATTTTCTTTTAATAGAACAGATGTTAAGATTGTGTAGGCAGTAAAAATCTGGATCCACAAAACTGCCCTGACGGCAAAACACAAAATAGATATTTCTTCTGTCTGATCTGCCTTCATATTCATTTTCCTCAATTTGTTACAATCAGTCACAATCAGATTTTCACACAAGTTTTGTTGCGCTATCAACGATGCATTTACGCGGAGCTGTTCTTTCAGCACCACAAGCTGAAGCTTGCGGAAACGTCTGATACACAATCGAATACAATGAATATAGACGAGTTGTGTTTTGTTTGTTTCGTTAAATGGAACTCATTTAGTTTCTAAGCAAAGGCTGGCGTTCATTATTATTATCGTTGCTGTTCTTCTTGCTGTATCACCATTTTGTGTTCTATCAATAGAAAAACAAACAGAGGAGTGCCTTTGCAAATAAACGGTATATTCAGTTGAAGTGTGAATGTTGCCATCGGTGCTACTCATTCATTTGCGGTTCTGTTTCTCTGTCCCGAGACGTCGAGGTCTCTCACAGTAACTGCCACATTCACATTCATCCTCTGTGTTACTGTCCACAGACATCATTACAAAAACATGTAAATGAACATAGGAAACTCCACCAATACTTTGGTACAGCAGACCCAGGGCGTTACAATAAATAACCCTGCACCAGAACCTCCCCGGACACTGTACAGCAGACCCAGGGCGTTACAATAAATAACCCTGCACCAGAACCTCCCCGGACACTGTACAGCAGACCCAGGGCGTTACAATAAATAACCCTGGACCAGAACCTCCCCGGACACTGTACAGCAGACCCAGGACGTTACAATAAATAACCCTGGACCAGAACCTCCCCGGACACTGTACAGCAGACCCAGGGCGTTACAATAAATAACCCTGCACCAGAACCTCCCTGGACACTGTACAGCAGACCCAGGGCGTTACAATAAATAACCCTGCACCAGAACCTCCCCGGACACTGTACAGCAGACCCAGGACGTTACAATAAATAACCCTGCACCAGAACCTCCCCGTACACTGTACAGCAGACCCAGGGCATTACAATAAATAACCCTGCACCAGAACCCCCCAGGACACTGTACAGCAGACCCAGGGCGTTACAATAAATAACCCTGCACCAGAACCTCCCCGGACACTGTACAGCAGACCCAGGACGTTACAATAAATAACCCTGCACCAGAACCTCCCCGGACACTGTACAGCAGACCCAGGGCGTTACAATAAATAACCCTGCACCAGAACCCCCCAGGACACTGTACAGCAGACCCAGGGCGTTACAATAAATAACCCTGGAGCAGAACCTCCCCGGACACTGTACAGCAGACCCAGGGCGTTACAATAAATAACCCTGCACCAGAACCCCCCAGGACACTGTACAGCAGACCCAGGACGTTACAATAAATAACCCTGCACCAGAACCTCCCCGGACACTGTACAGCAGACCCAGGGCATTACAATAAATAACCCTGCACCAGAACCTCCCCGGACACTGTACAGCAGACCCAGGGCATTACAATAAATAACCCTGCACCAGAACCTCCCCGGACACTGTACAGCAGACCCAGGGCGTTACAATAAATAACCCTGCACCAGAACCTCCCCGGACACTGTACAGCAGACCCAGGGCGTTACAATAAATAACCCTGCACCAGAACCTCCCCGGACACTGTACAGCAGACCCAGGGTGTTACAATAAATAACCCTGCACCAGAACCTCTCCGGACACTGTACAGCAGACCCAGGGCGTTATAATAAATAACCCTGCACCAGAACCTCCCCGGACACTGTACAGCAGACCCAGGACGTTAAAATAAATAACCCTGCACCAGAACCTCCCCGGACACTGTACAGCAGACCCAGGACGTTACAATAAATAACCCTGCACCAGAACCTCCCCGGACACTGTACAGCAGACCCAGGGTGTTACAATAAATAACCCTGCACCAGAACCTCCCCGGACACTGTACAGCAGACCCAGGGTGTTACAATAAATAACCCTGCACCAGAACCCCCCAGGACACTGTACAGCAGACCCAGGACGTTACAATAAATAACCCTGGACCAGAACCTCCCCGGACACTGTACAGCAGACCCAGGGCGTTACAATAAATAACCCTGCACCAGAACCTCCCCGGACACTGTACAGCAGACCCAGGGCGTTACAATAAATAACCTTGCACCAGAACCTCCCTGGACACTGTACAGCAGACCCAGGGCGTTACAATAAATAACCCTGCACCAGAACCTCCCCGGACACTGTACAGCAGACCCAGGACGTTACAATAAATAACCCTGCACCAGAACCTCCCCGGACACTGTACAGCAGACCCAGGACGTTACAATAAATAACCCTGCACCAGAACCTCCCCGGACACTGTACAGCAGACCCAGGACGTTACAATAAATAACCCTGCACCAGAACCTCCCCGGACACTGTACAGCAGACCCAGGGCATTACAATATAATGCACAACAACTGACACAACATTTTTTTTTTGTTTCGTGCAAACATAAATAACACTTATGGGCTTCTATGAACAACCTCTTTTTTACATTATATTAAAAGAATAAAACAAACAAATAAAAACAAAACAAAGAGCAAATAAATAAACACAGCTTACATGTGTTACAGAATCTATCAAATGCACAGATTCCAATAAATGGTTATAATGTCTATAGTGTTCAGGGATCGGTGCCAGAAATGGGAAATCTATTAAAAAACAAAATGTTCTCTTCTGTTGATGAAATATATATTTGTGCCTGGTGAGATCCAGATATCAAGGAAATGTCTTTTACAGAATAATTTGTGTAAAAGTGTACTGGTAAATTAAAACCTTTAATAAGTTATTTATACTTATGAGTTCTCTGAGATATTGAAAAAACTTCCTTTTAAATTCCTGTTCTACGTATTCACAGGGATGTAAGGGTTAAATAAATGTCAGTAGCGATCTACAGTGTTGTGTTTATTAACCTGCTAATGCTTTGTAGTGATGGGATGAGCAATTCAAATGGTTAAAGTAATATCATGAGATGATTGTTTAATGATTTCTCTTATGTGGCTCACTGTGGAAGCTATGGCGACATCGTGTGGCTGTAGGACTACATTACAGGTTAAAAACAAGCAAAAAACTTAAGGCCCTAATTTTAACAACCTATGAAAAAACAGACAACAGCCTCTAAATACAACTGCCCTCCTGACATGTGCCTCTCCTTTAATATTTATATCTATGCAAATGAGGAGCCTGCTCCTTCTCCACCCTCGCTCCGCAGTGGTGGAATGACCTTCCTACAGATGTCAGGACTGCCCAGTCCCTGACCACATTCCGGCGCCTCCTTAAGACTCACCTCTTCAAACAGCACCTGTAGAACTCCTCTGTTTGTATCCTGGGACACTATCACCCTTCATTTGTGCTTTATTTTGCTCTTATCTGCCCCCTATTTTACTGCATTTAATCCTGTACTTCAGAATACTGTAATCTGCCAAGTGTTTAACCTGTAGTACTTTGTATTTAATCACATCCTGATGTAACTAGCACTATTTAATCATATCCTGATGTAACTATCACTATTATCTGCTGTATTATTGAATTGTGGTTTGTCACACTTGTACTTTGCTTGAACAAAAGTTATTGTATTTCTTGCTCTTATTGTATTACTTGTATTGTAACACTTGAAATGTATTTGCTTACGATTGTAAGTCGCCCTGGATAAGGGCGTCTGCTAAGAAATAAATAATAATAATAATAATGTATTAATATATAAAACTTATGATTTCCATTACATGAGAGTAGGTGTTAAAACTTTGTGCTGATATTGGACTCAGCTCTCACCAAGATAAGCACCAACTAGGACATAGCTTTTTTTTTACTGTAAACTAATGTGATCCATCTGCATTTCCTTCCATCTGATGATGTAGATATCCTTCTGTCTGGTGTTGATGGCTGAAGTGTAATGCTGGCTCCAGTGATCAGTCTATTTTGCCTCCCTGGCGCATCAGCACACACAACGGCTGCGATGCTGGCTCCGGGGATCAACCACAGTGCGGTCTCCCCAGCGCATCAGCATGATAACTGTCTGGATTGAGCTAAGTAAGGTACATCTCTGGGGTCTTCAAGTGGGCACCTTCCATCCTTGGTGTTTTGCTCGACAGTGATTCTGGTGACCCAGCATCACCTCCTCCGTCCCCCACTCAGCTAAGCCCAGCTTGCTTACCTTCCTTTACATCGACTTTGCTTTCTTTCTACTGTGCTTGAGGTTCCCAACCAGAATCTTTTTCGTCTCAACCAGATCTAGTTTCTGCTGCTTCAGATAATTTCTTCACTATGCGTTGCAACTCTTGACCACTGAATGCGATGTCTCTGAGGAACTGGGTTATGGAGTGTGCCACAAATCCTCGACAACCCACCTCCACTGGGTAAACCCGGACTCTCCATCCTCGCTGTTCCGCTTCAGTGGCTAGTTGAGCGTACCGAAGTTTCCTCCTTTCATACGCCTCATCCACAGCATCCTCCCATGGCACTGTTAACTACCAGGTGAACAAGGCGTGCTGATCCAGACCACAAGACAATATCTGGTCAAAGGTTAGTGGTGGCAATCTCAGGTGGGGAAAATAAGCTGTTGTCCAACATCTGCCAGCATTTTTCAGTCTCTAGCAGCTTCCAGTTGTCCTAGACAAGTTTTGGTTTTAATACCTTTTCTTGAGACAGGGGACAGAGGAATGTTGTTCTTCGTGTGTCATATATTGCTGGAATTGGTGGCAACCTGTTGGTCATGCTGCGCTTGTCTTCCAATGCTAAGGCCAAACATCGCAGCACCTGGTCATGATGCCAAGTAAACCGTCCTTGGCTAAGACCCACCTTACATCCTGTCAAAATGTGTCTTAATGTATCTGACGATGAACACAAAGGATCACAAAGGATTAATATATACAAAACACATTTTATATATATATATATATATATATATATATATATATATATATATATATATATATATATATATATATATATATATATATATATAGGCTGTATGGTCTGGTGGTTAAAGAAAAGGTCTTGTAACCAGGAGGTCCCCGGTTCCAATCCTGCCTCACTCACTGACTCGCTGTGTGACCCTGAGCAAGTCACTTACCCCTGTTTCAAACAGCGGCGTGCAGAACTGAATTGAAATGAATACGTGTTAGAGTCGCACTTCATTGTATTCCATGAACCAATTGATTTCATACTGGAGAACTGAAGCGCACCACACTTATTCCAAAGCAATCTCCCACAATGCAGCATAGTAAGCAATGACAAAACCAGGAAGTGAGCGAGTGAATCTATGTGTTTGTTATCGATATTGTGCAATTGTACCAATGAAGACATTTCCCCGCTCTATCACATAGCATTCTGTGTTCTAGCTAGCTAGTTAGATATGGATTCACGTGATAAAAGAAAGCGAATCATTATTTGGAAGATTCTTCAAGAGAGAAAGAAAAGAAGAAAGATGACAGCTATTCTCAGCATGATGGTGGCAACATGAAATGTTCATGAAATGCTTCATTACAAGTGAGACTCTGAACTGGTTGCTCCTCTGTGGCGCTGCCATGATTGATTCTGGTGGTAACACACACACACACACTGTAGCGGCCGGCTATCCCTCGCAGGGCGAGTCAGACAGCGCAGTTTCATGTCCCTCGCAGGGCGAGTCAGACAGCGTAGGTTCACGTCCTGCGCAGGGCGAGTCAGACAGCGCAGGTTCACGTCCCTCCCAGGGCGAGTCAGACAGCGCAGGTTCACGTCCTTCACAGGCCGAGTCAGACAGCGCAGGTTCATGTCCCTCGCAGGGCGAGTCAGACAGCGCAGGTTCACGTCCCTCGCAGGACGAGTCAGACAGCGCAGGTTCATGTCCCTCGCAGAGCGAGTCAGACAGCGCAGGTTCATGTCCTGCACAGGGCAAGTCAGACAGCGCAGGTTCATGTCCCTCGCAGAGCGAGTCAGACAGCGCAGGTTCATGTCCCTCGCAGAGCGAGTCAGACAGCGCAGGTTCATGTCCTGCACAGGGCGAGTCAGACAGCGCAGGTTCATGTCCTGCACAGGGCGAGTCAGACAGCGCAGGTTCATGTCCCTCGCAGAGCGAGTCAGACAGCGCAGGTTCATGTCCCTAGCAGGGCAAGTCAGACAGCGCAGGTTCACATCCTGCGCAGGGCGAGTCAGACAGTTCCGGTTTCACGTCCTTCACAGGCCGAGTCAGACAGCGTAGGTTCACGTCCTTCACAGGCCGAGTCAGACAGCATAGGTTCACGTCCCTCGCAGGGCGAGTCAGACAGCGCAGGTTCACGTCCCTCGCAGGACGAGTCAGACAGCGCAGGTTCACGTCCCTCGCAGGACGAGTCAGACAGCGCAGGTTCACGTCCCTCGCAGGACGAGTCAGACAGCGCAGGTTCATGTCCTGCACAGGGCGAGTCAGACAGCGCAGGTTCATGTCCCTCGCAGAGCGAGTCAGACAGCGCAGGTTCATGTCCCTCGCAGAGCGAGTCAGACAGCGCAGGTTCATGTCCTGCACAGGGCGAGTCAGACAGCGCAGGTTCATGTCCTGCACAGGGCGAGTCAGACAGCGCAGGTTCATGTCCCTCGCAGAGCGAGTCAGACAGCGCAGGTTCATGTCCCTAGCAGGGCAAGTCAGACAGCGCAGGTTCACATCCTGCGCAGGGCGAGTCAGACAGTGCAGGTTCACGTCCTTCACAGGCCGAGTCAGACAGCGTAGGTTCACGTCCCTCGCAGGGCGAGTCAGACAGCGCAGGTTCATGTCCTGCACAGGGCGAGTCAGACAGCGCAGGTTCACGTCCCTCGCAGGACGAGTCAGACAGCGCAGGTTCACGTCCCTCGCAGGACGAGTCAGACAGCGCAGGTTCATGTCCTGCACAGGGCGAGTCAGACAGCGCAGGTTCGTGTCCCTAGCAGGGCGAGTCAGACAGCGCAGGTTCACGTCCTGGCTGTGCAAAGTGGCCAGTCTTTGCTGGGGACTCCGTAAGGAGGGAGATAGGCTCTGGTGCTCCCATGAGTTAGAGAGGTAAAACCGACAGGGACTGTTTCTTCTCATTGCTCTACAGTGAACCCTGCTGGCTAGCCGCCCAGTGAGCTAAGGGCAGACACCTGCAGGGCTGGCCTTTGTCTTCCAGAGTTCGATAGCTCACTGACATCCACTCTCAAGTTCCTGGGTGAAAAAGGACGCTGACTTGGTCCTGGGATCGGAGGATACCCACTGAATCATCGGGTATCCTGAGCCATGTGGGGAACTGGACACACTAAATAAATAAAAAGAAAGAAAGAAAGAAAAGAATAGTGTAGCATAAAATCAAAACAACATTTGAAGAATTTCCCCCCCTGTTCCTCAGTCCATTCTTAAGTCCTGTCCCAATAAGGGACCTGGCATGGCAGCTGCCCCGTCACTATAGTTAGGGTTGAGCTGGGTGCTCAGTGTTAACCCCTAACTTTGCATTTTAATAACTCTGACGAAGATTTGCATGTTCCATTGACTTGCAATGTTGTGAAAGCGTGGGGAGTTTCATGATGCCACCTTGTGTGGTTTCTGAGATCTGGGTACCCGTTTTTTAGTAAAAGTTCCCTTTTTTCCCCCCTATATTTAACATGGTTTTTTTTGCGTTTTTTGCTCTCATGTACAGGCTACACGGTACTGAATTTCTGCACCAAACTGAGTAATGCATATGAAACAGTTCCTGAGTTATTAATAATAAAAATATAACCGCCTAGCATCCGGGACTTTGTTAAATCCTCTTAACAAGGAATCCCGTCTCTGCACGTCAGGCCACTCTGGGATATGTAGTTCTGTGGTGCCTGTAAACAATGCAATCACATAGACACGCTCTCCAGTTTGAACTACAGCTCCCAGAATGCATATCAAACGGAGCTGAGTGTCCAATTTTACTTTTCAATAAAAAATTATAATAACATGTCAGTCAGTAAGGTGAATGAATATTTACATATATACTGAACACACAAGCTGCGGAGCGCTACATAATGTGAGGGCAGCAATAAATAACTTATTGAAATGTTTGATATAACGACAATTATGTTAAAGTTTACTACGGAAGCGTCCTAGTGCCAATTTGTTCAAAGATTTGAGCTGTCATGCTTATATTTTTTACAAACAATAAATAATGTTTTTTTTTTCTAAAAAGTGTCTCTCTTTCTGTGGTTTTTCTTATCTGTATTGAACAGGGTGAGTTTCAGACTATTTCACTTTTTTTTTTTATAAAAGCCTAGTGTGTGCACATTCATTTAATGTATGACATGTACCTGTAACCTTTATAGTTAAAGAGTTATAGCCACAAATCTAACAACAGTAAAAAAAAAATTTAAAAAATAGCTGGGACCCTAAAGGGTTACCATGTCTAATAAAATGTGGTAAAATGCATGAGTCATGTATGGAACACCTCCACAGAAGTGGTGTAGTTTATAATGAAAATACAAACAAACAGTCTCCTCAAAAATCAAGGAAATTCATTGCAAAAAACTACGTTAATGCAGCAGTTAGGGTTGCGAGGAAAGCAAGGAAATGTGGTGTTGGGGTTTTTAACCCAAACTCGCCATTCCCACCCCCACACAAGCAACCCAAGAACCAGACAACACAAGCAACTGCAGACTGCCGTCATCAGGTAAGACACAGAACATGCAGCTCTTTCCAGATGACACAAGAGACCCCCATCATCATGGTCCACCGGTGCTGTAGCAATGTGTAAGAAAAACACACACCACTAATGTGTAAAGGTAGTGAAAATCAGGTGTAGTTTATTATAGTAATAGAACAGAAACAGAGCAGCGAGCTCCGGTCTCAGTAGGATGCACACCTGACCTCCGGACGCTGGGTTGCTTATACATCCCTCAAGCACAAGACAGGCGCAGCATTTGAAATACAAACCATTTCCATATATGGTTGTTAATAAGTAGCTTTAATTAATTTCTACATGTGTAGCTCTCAGGAATATGTTATTATTGAGCAGATAAGATGCAGATCACATACCATGAGAATGGAAGACAGGACAGTATGACTCTAGTTATTTTAGTTGCTTTAGTCCTTGCACGCTAAGTTTTCACTGGTCTTATGGGTTACTGTGAGATTCTGTGGAATTCAGTCGCTGCGTTTGTTTTGTTTATTTTAAAATGTGTTCTGGCAGAGGCGAGATTGGTGCTCGTCCTCTGCCAGGAATAATTAATAAACTTGTGCAGATTGTGGCCGAGGGATAATAGAATAATTCCTAGCCAGTTAAACCCCTCGGCCACGATATATAAACCTGCAGCTCTCTGCACTCCAGGTGGGTGTTCAAGAGGAGGAACGAGAGCGGAGAGAGCAAGTGAAAACGAAACTTAAAAGTAAATCCAGGATGAGTGAAGGCTACTGCCCAGCCTGACCTGGATCATTTATTGTTTATTTTGTGTGTGTGATTTTGTTTTGTTTAAACTTTTATTTTGCTCTGCGAGCACAGTCTTTTTCTGTTTGAACTTTTTATTTATTTTTGTTATTTAAATAAAACTTTTCTGTTTGAACTGCAGTACTACCTGCTGTCAGAGTTTTCTCCCTTCCTGCTTCTGACCTGACGTCACCACACAGCCACCCTGTCACACCCACCCACATACACAGGAGAGGTGGTTTGTGTTGTGTGAGAAGTTGTAAGGGGGCCTTGATTAGGGTGTGTGGCAAAGTGGTTAACAGTGTGCAGGTGCAGGTGATCAATGAACAGACAGACAATTACATAATCCAGGTGCAATGGTTGTATTTAGTAATCCAAATGCCTGATGGCTGACAACAGTAAATAATAACAATGTCAATGAGAAGCAATACAGCGGCATGTATTGTTTATCTGTAATCCGCGGGTTGGCCCCGAAATAATAACAGTCCTGATTTAATTCACCCACATGTAATACAAACGCAAACACAAACACCCGTCCACAGTGCGTGCTCTAGTGCTCGTGGTGAAAATACAGTACTGTAGTGTAAACACAGTGCAGTGTTGTCCAGGTTTGTGCTGGCCTTTAGCGACAGCTCCTGGATCGTGTTTAGACGTCTAAATAATCACAAACAGTATTGACACGACAATAAACAAACAAAACACTCACAATTTTCTTCACACAAAACACAGGTCCTTCCAAGTTGTTCTCTAACCAAAACGAAGGAACAGATCACGTCACTTCAACCCCTATTTATACCGTCACTCATGACCCCTTGGTAAACGACTGCAGCCGCTTTGCAATCCGCTGCATCATTTCCCTTCCGGGTCGATGAGGTAATGTACCGAAACTCCGCCCCTTTTCTAAATGACTGACTTCCTTTTAACCCTGGGAATGAAGAGTCAGGCCAAACAGTCCAGGGTACTCTGTTCCCGTTACTTAGCGCCCTCACAGGTCGGGAGGGAGATTTACCACCAAGAATCATTGTCTTTCTGTCACAGGGTGGTATTTAATAATTTAGCACCAGTTTTCAAAACGATTTCCACCTGTCAAGGATGTTGGGTTCAGGATCAAAGGTTTCAGTGTCATCTCACTGTGAACAGGCTGGCTGTAGGGGTGCCGTCAGGCCAGGAAGGAACACACACACACAGACAGTACTGGCAGTGAAACTGAAATGCTGCGCCGCTCACTGCGTTTAATTTAATTAAACAAATAAATGATTTAAACAAAAACAGCACACGGCACTTGAGGTCAAAATAAATAGACAAACAAAACAGACAGTGGAAGAACACTAAACAAACAAGTACCGTGCTGGTCCTTCAGCACGACGTAGAAATTGCTTATTATTCTCTTAATTTCTCCTTTTCTCCACACCCGTTCTCCACTCATCAAATACACAACCCTGAGTGAGTAAAACGTGCATCTATATATACTGTTGGGCCGGGATTCAAATACCAATTAATTGTTCACTTGAATCCCAGCACGTGAACTAATTTATGCAACCCTGTGCTCACATACTATTACATGCTTTATCTGCATGTGAAGTGTTTGTGCAATCCCCGTGCCTAAATACAACTATATATTTTAAATCACTCGTGCTACACAGACCCATTTATATCCTGTGCACCAATACCTATACACCAACATTAACACACCACACGCAACACACAACACATAACACACACATGAGCGGAGCACACTGCCACACTTACACATATGAATATGCATCAGGGCAGACAGAGGTGGGGCTGATTAAAATGCTGACATGTGGAAACCCACGCTCACAAGCAGCACTGCTTAATGGCAGTGTCACAGACAATAGCTTATGAATGTTTACATAGGAGTCTGGGTTGCTGGTTATTACAATATTTAACAAATCATCACACATTCTTTATTTTAATAGCCTACCACCAAATTCCAGCCCTGAGGTTCAAAATCAAAAACAAAACACTTCTTCTGTGTTGTTGAACACGTTAGCTTGATAACACAATGGTATTTATAGAAGGATATAAGTGAGGGGAAAAAAAATCTTATTTTCAGTAAAATGCTTTATAAAGTAAATGTATTTTTTTAAACTCTCCGCGTAGTGTCAGCGAGCTTCCACCACGCCCCTCCCCATAACTACATCCCTCTTCTCTGAATGGACAGCTAAATCCAGATCCCTGCTATCATTGGTTGTTTCAAGTGTCCATTAAAAGAAAATGCTTAGGGGGTCCCAGAGTGGCTCATCCAGTTAAAGTGCTACCGCTGGGAGCGCAGGACGAGTCACACAGCTTGGACGGTGCCAGTTCACTCTGACTCTCCCAGGGGTGGGGGATGAGAAACCGGCAGGGACTCCTTCTCCTCATTGCACAACAGCGAACCCTACTGGCCACACCGAGCACATTCAGAGTGGATAAGAGGCAGGGCTGGTCTCTGTTCTCTGGGATCGGTAGCCCCGCCCACCTCTGCTCTGGCTTGCTCGGTGTAAAAGCGATTCTGCCTTTAGGCTTGTGAGATCGGAGGACGCTCACACGCCCTCAGAACGCCTGTGCTGTGTTTGTTTTTTATTGGTGCGCATGCGTACCAGTTATCTGAACCCCTGATTATAATGAGAGATGCTTGTTTCATGGTTTAAGGACTGGTTTATAGTCCCAAACTACACAGAATGCGTCTCTTATAACAGAAGGTTCATAAGGTTCATCTCTCACAGTACATTCATATTTTATGAAGCAAGTCATGTTTTTTTACATGAAAATGTATGTACATTACATTATTTATTTCTTAGCAGACGCCCTTATCCAGGGCGACTTACAATTGTTACAAGATATCACATTATTTTTTACACATTATTTTTACATACAATTACCCATTTATACAGTTGGGTTTTTATTGGAGCAATCTAGGTAAAGTACCTTGGTCAAGGGTACAGCAGCAGTGTCTCCCACCTGGGATTGAACCCACGACCCTCCGGTCAAGAGTCCAGAGCCCTAACCACTACTCCACACTGCTGCCCTATGTAGAGCATTAATTGTTCTTAAAACCAGCACAGGAACTTACTTAGAGGAGCTGCTGTAAACTTCAACACAAGAACGGCATAATAATCACAATATTTTAGCACAGAATATATTGTTAGTTTATGCATTATTGTAACACTAGTTATATCTCAGACTTAAATTCACTTAAACTGGTGAGACAGCCTCTCTTGAAAAGGTTTTTATTCCCGATAAATATTTTTGTGATTTAAACATTTTTTTTTAATTTTAGGAAATAGAATTCATGGATGCACAGCACTTTAATTCAATTTGGGATCAGGAAGATGTGGGAACATGTCTAACCCCATTTTAAATACCCCACTGAATACAACTAAAAGCAGCAAACATGTCTGAGTTAATGATACCAGATGAGCAGGGATCAGACATTTCATGTGATGCCTAACTTCAGCCATTTCATGAAATGCCTGATTCACAATATGCCTGTAACATATATTTAAGTAGGAATAATGACCACGTATGCCTACACGAGATTCTATAGATAACAATGATGTGCCCTTAAAATAAATACGATGCCTGGGTCTGACCACACGATGGGGGTGTTCAGAGAATACCGGGTTAACCGAGTAAAACGAATTCAAAAGCAAACTAACACATTCAATAACAACTATCCACAAAGACATACAATCATGTAAAATAAGAGACCGTGAACGACATTTTACAAAGGATTTTATTTCATCTTCATTTTTATTATTAATTATTATTTGTGGGTTCAAAAGGGCAGCACTAGAATTTCACTCGACAAAAATCCATCAGTAAGCATGTGACATTTTTTAAATGACCTTAAAACAATATATAAAACAATATACAGTATTTAATAGGCTAACATGTTTACCCCATTTTGTTTTGTATTGTAAGTCTAAGTAGCTCCAGATGGTATTTGCTTATTCTTCACATACCCCTCTTCACTCATTCGGCTGCTTCTGGGTTCTGTTCATTATTCTCTAAATCTCCCTTTACCTGGCTCTGAGCTGCCCTAGAGAATCCGAACTTCCAGGCACTGAACAGCCTTCCTCATTCCATTCAAATCATGTGACACTGACCTTTTCAACTCTCTCTCTGTCTGTATATAGACAGAGTAGGCAGGGCGGAGTTGAAACCTCCTCGGGTATTATACCAAGCTCCATTCACACGGGTATCACACCAGGCTCCGTTCACACGGGTATTACACCAAGCTCCATTCACACGGGTATTACACCAAGCTCCATTCACACGGGTATCACACCGGGCTCCATTCACACGGGTATCACACCGGGCTCCATTCACACGGGTATTACACCATGCTCCATTCACACGGGTATTATACCATGCTTCATTCACATGGAGGTGTTGTGGTCCAAAATACTCTCTTATAATAATAGAAAACCTAAACTGTCAGTGAATGAATGCATTCAACACTTTTAAATTGCTGAAAGCATAGACCACCTTTTTGCTTGTATTTCATTTAAAGATTGTATACCTTCAAATTCCTTTAAGATTGTGTGAAGAGGCTTTGACTATGAGTGGCTGCTCTTCAGTTCCAGTTGCCTGCCATAGACATGTGTAATGAAGGCTAGATCAGCATTTGTCTTTATATTAGTAGGCACGTTTTTGATAGGCACTACTGCCATCTAGTGCACAGCTAGTGTATTGCCAGTAAAACAAAACATGATTCAAAAATGGCAGATCACCAGATGGTGCTGGCTCTTCTATATAGGTAGATCAATTAAAAGAAATATTCAGCGAAAAAAGGCACTTTACAGAGCGTTTAAAAGGGACCAAAAACAAAGTACACAGAAAGAGTACTTGGAACTGCAAACGCAAGTCAAAAAGGAAGTTAGAAAGGCCAAGAGAGAGATAGAAATGAAATTTACAAATAAAAAACTAAAATAGATAAAAAACCAGAGGCCACTGGTAACTCTGAAGGAGCTGGAGGGATCCACAGCTGAGATGGGAGAAACCGTCCATGGGACGACTATAACCCGGACGCTCCACAAAGCTGGGCTTTATGGAAGAGTGGCGAGAAGAAAGCCATTGCTGAAAAAAAACCATATCAAATCCTGTTTGGATTTTGCCAAAAGGCATGTGGGAAACACAGCAAACATGTGGAAAAATGTTCTCTGGTCTGGTGAGACCAAAATTGAACTTTTTGGCCTTAACGCAAAACGCTATGTGTGGCGCAAAGCCAACACTGCTCATCACCCTGAGAACACCATCCCCACGGTGAAGCATGGTGGTGGCAGCATCATGTTATGGGGATGCTTTTCATCGGCAGGGACTGCAAAACTGGTCAGGATTGAGGGCAAGATGGATGGAGCCAAATACAGGGAAATTCTAGAGGAAAACCTGTTTCAGTCTTCAAGAGACCTGGGACTGGGAAGGTTCACCTTCCAGCAGAACAATGACCCTAAACACACAGTGAAAACTACACTGGAGTGGTTTAAAAACAAGAACCAGAATGTCTTAGAATGGCCCAGTCAAAACCCAGACCTTGAAAATAGCTGTTCACCAATGGTCCCCATCCAACTTGACAGAGCTTGAGCAATTTTGCCAAGAAGAATGGGCAAAAATTGCAGGATCCAGATGTGCAAAGCTGGTAGAGACTTACCCAAAAAGGCTCACAGCTGTAATTGCTACCAAAGGTGCTTCTACCAAGTATTGACTCAGGGGGGTGAATATTATGCAACCAACAAATGCCTTTTTTTGGTTTAATTAACTTTTGTGTCACAATAAAACATATTTTGCACCTTCAAAGTGTTAAGTATGTTGTGTAAATCAAATGGTAAAAATCCCAATTAAATCCATTTTAATTCCAGATTGTAACACTACAAAATGTGGAAAAGTCCAAGGGGGTGAATACTTATGCAAGGCACTGTAAACAAATCCCCTGGCACGGATGAGAGCCTCCCAATAGTACTCAAAGGAATTAAAGAAGTTATTTACAAACCGCTAACCAAGATCATGCAACAGTCTCTTGACACAGGGGTTGTACCGACAGACTCGAAAATTGCAAACGTAAAACCGATCCACAAAAAGGGAGACAAAACCCAACCAGGTAACTATAGACCAATAAGCCTGACTTCTATTATATGTAAACTAATGGAAATTATAATAAGATCCAAAATGGAAAATTACCTACATTGTAACAGTATCTTGGGAGACAGTCAGCATGGTTTTAGGAAAGGGACATCGTGTCTAACTAACTTGCTTGATTTTTTTCAAGATGGAACATCGACAATGGATAATTGCAAAGCATACAACATGGTTTATTTAGATTTCCAGAAAGCTTTTGACAAAGTCCAGCATAAAAGATTAATTCTCAAACTGAATGCAGTAGGGATTCAAGGAAATGCATGCACATGGATTAGGGAGTGGTTAACATGTAGAAAACAGAAAGTACTGATTAGAGAAACCTCAAAATGGAGCGAGGTAACCAGTGGTGTACCACAGGGATCAGTATTAGGTCCTCTGCTATTCCTAATCTACATTAATCATTTAGATTCTGGTATAGTAAGCAAACTTGTTAAATTTGCAGACGCCACAAAAATAGGAGGAGTGGCAAACACTGTTGCAGCAGCAAAAGTCATTCAAAATGATCTAGACAGCATTCAGAACTGGGCAGACACATGGCAAATTACATTTAATAGAGAAAAGTGTAAGGTACTGCACGCAGGCAATACAAATGTGCATTATAAATATCATATGGGAGATACTGAAATTGAAGAAGGGAACTATAAAAAAGACCTAAGACTTTATGTTGACTCAGAAATGTCTTCATCTAGACAATGTGGGGAAGCGATAAAAAAAGGCCAACAAGATGCTTGGATATATTGTGAGAAGTGTTGAATTTAAATCAAGGGAAGTAATGTTAAAACTTTACAATGCATTAGTAAGACCTCATCTAGGATATTGTGTTCAGGTCTGGTCACCTCATTACAAAAAGGATATTGCTGCTCTAGAAAGAGTGCAAAGAAGAGCGACCAGAATTATCCTGGGTTTAAAAGGCATGTCGTATGCAGACAGGCTAAAAGAATTGAATCTATTCAGTCTTGAACAAAGAAGACTACGCGGCGATCTGATTCAAACATTCAAAATTCTAAAAGGTATTGACAATGTCAACCCAGGGGACTTTTTCAACCTGATAAAAGAAACAAGGACCAGGGGTCACAAATGGAGATTAGATAAAGGGGCATTCAGAAAAGAAAATAGGAGGCACTTTTTTACACAGAGAATTGTGAGGGTCTGGAACCAACTCCCCAGTAATGTTGTTGAAGCTGACACCCTGGGATCCTTCAAGAAGCTGCTTGATGAGACTCTGGGATCAATAATCTACTAACAACCAAACAAGCAAGATGGGCTGAATCGCCTCCTCTCATTTGTAAACTTTCTTATGTTCTTATGATCTGGCCTGAGTTGCAAATGTCTATGGCAGTGCAACTAGAAGTCAAGGGCAGCTCCTGAAGTCTGAGTCAACGGACCTGAACACAGACTTATCAAAAAATGAGAAACAGTATTTGAGTGATTGAAATAAAAACATTCAGAATGACTGCAAACATCATGAAAAGGTCAATAAGAAATGCAGCTTGAATCGATGAGCTCGTTACATTGTGTGTTTGAGTTTTTAATACAGTTTAACATTCCTGGAAAAGTCACACAAGTAACAATGTTGTCTTTAAATAAAACACATTAAAACCTGTTATTTTATATATTTACTAATTTACTTTTTTTTAAAATTATGATTTGATTTATAAGAGCACTCCAGTAACCTCACAAACAAAAGGACATTTTCCATTTAAACAACCGAAATGATACACATTTATACGTCTTTAAAATAATTCTGGCTTCTCTGCTTTTGTTGACGAGACTTCACTAAACTAACACTTTCATGCCAGGGTCATTGTTTTTAAGGAATAAGTAGCTTCTAATTGTATTTATTATATTTTTTTACCATCCCTTTACTGTTCTATGTTTATAATCACTTGGGGCTCTTATTATTACAATCACTCAGGGGGCTCTTATTATTACAATCACTCAGGGGGCTCTTTTCATTACAATCACTCCAGGGGCTCTTTATTGCAATCACTCAGGGGGCTCTTATTATTACAATCACCACAGGGCTCTTATTATTACAATCACTCCAGGGCTCTTATTATTACAATCACTCAGGGGGCTCTTATTATTACAAGCACTCAGGGGGCTCTTATTATTACAATCACTCCAGGGTTATTCTTATTACAATCACTCCAGGGTTCTTCTTATTGCAATCACTCCTGGGGCTCTTTATTGCAATCACTGCATTTCTCTGCTAGGTCTGTGCTTAGGTGCTCTCCTCTGAGTTCAGGAGCTGCTCTTCAGTTGCTGCTACAGAAACAACCCAGGCCAGATCAGCCAGTGTAAGAGCAGATCCATCTAGTGATCTGCCACTTTGGGTTTCCTTTTGTTTGCTGGCAAAACACTAGCTGTGCACTAGATGGCTCTGGCATTTCCTGCTATAAAAGACTGACTGATCTGGCCTATGTCTACAACAGCAACTAAAAATGAAGGGCGGCTCCTGAACGCAGTCAAAGCAACAGACTCAACAAAACAAAGTAGGGGACCTTTTCTACTCTGAACTCAGTGCACGGATGTTAAAGCCAGGCTGCCTGTCGCCACGTTTGAAGGAAAAGGAGCACGCTGCAGACAACAAGCATCAATGGAGTATATTCCATGAAGAACAGGGCATGTGGTCAACCTGTCATGACTTCAAGCATCTCCCACGTCCACCGCAATGATCTCAATCCGACGAGCATGGCTGGGATGAACTGAAATCTTCTGACTGCCTCTCTGCAGTGACTGAAACATTACCGAGTGAACGGAGCCCTGCCAGCACCTTGTGCAGTCTGGGCCACGTCAAGCTGTGCTCAGCGAAGCGGAACCCGGTATTAGGGACATGTCCTAATAAAATGACCAGGCTGTGTCTGTCAATTAACAATTTGAACAAATCTTGAGGGACATCAAAAACTGAAGATTAGCCCATAAGAACAGGCAGGAGTCTCATATTATATAATAGATTATTAATAAGGAAATAAAGAAACAGAAATACCGTGCAGAGTTTTCAGGAAGCAAGTGATGTTATAATTGGATGGTACATTGTACAGGTATTCAAGCCAAAGAAATACAATTCAAATATGCACTAGTCCACAAAAAAGAGAATTAACAAAAACAATAAAACCAAGACAACTAAAAAAAGAGAAAAGACACCAAAATGCCCATTCACAGAAAGCAGCAGCAGCAGCAGTAATCATGATAATAATAATAATAATAATATTCATAGTACAAGGAGCAGTACAGTTAGATGCCTATCAGATTTCTTAAAAATCAATTTCCAAACATCCTTTCCCAAAATTAAGATATGAAAAGGAGGGTCGCAGAAGCCAAGTGGATTTGAGGATAGAAAGCAAGAATTAGTCATCATTATAGTTAGTTACACGTTTTCTTTCTTTAGACGCTGGTTTGTTTTGCAATAGATTCTTCTTCATTCATTGTCCTTGATATGTTTTGTTTAACAAGATCTCTTTCTTCTCTCTCTCCTTTCCAGAAACTGCTTTCATTTTATTTTATTAGTATTAGTATTTCTCGTCCAATTTCATTTCTTTCTGGAGTGCGTTTCAATCCATCTCTCACGTTCTCTCATTCCTTTTCTTTGTTATTTTTAAAGAGGGATTGCTTCAATGCAAGTTTCCGTTTTGATCCATTCAAACAAACATTTCAAACTGAAATAATAAAAGGTGGATTTTTCTAAGCAATACTGGTACAAACCACACACGGGCAGTCACTGTACTGAACAGGAAACGTTGATAGAAAATACATCGACTGCATTGAAAACCTATATATATAATCAATTCAAACAAGTTCTTTCACATGGTTGAACAGATGACTGGTTTCAATCATCACTGCTTTTGATTTCCAAATGTGTTTTTCACACAGGACCCTTATTGTTTAGTTGATAAAAGGAGAATGCGTTGTATCACAGAGAGTGGCGAGAGGATGGAATGGGTTTCCAAGGGTTACCGAGTCATGTAATTGATGCTGAATCTCTGGGATCCTTTTGAAATGAATCGGCTACTAGGTACTGGACGAGCTCCGATGGGCTGAATGGCCTCCTCTCGTTCATAAACTTTGTTCTGATGAATAAAAATCAAACCCAAAGTGCAGTCCAAACTGCAGTTTATTTAATAGAAGTTCAACCTTTTTTTAGTATTGCTTGGGGGGTAAAATCGAAAACAAGCATTTCATTGTGAAAATCTTAACTGAGAACACAGGTTCCTCAAGGATATTCTCAAGCAAAGTTTATACGTTTCCTCTAATTGTTTAAGAAAAAAAAGAAAAGAAAAACTAAACCATGTGTAAATCGTGGTTGTCAATGCAGCTTACTGCACGCGTTTGAGTTCCCAGCACGGTCAAATCTCACAAGAACAGCTCCACACTGTTAGTCTCTCGGTTTTGTTTAAAGTCTTCTACAAAATGTCTCCACATCACATTATTTTAAGTCTTTCTTTAATATAAAATGACTGCTGTTTTTATTGCATATAAAATGTGGGCAATTCCATCTGTTATTGCAAGCAACACCCATCTTGTCTTGACTTTCTTGTGAAGTCCAGTCTCAGAGAAAAGCTTTGACTCTTCTGCATTAATAACACTGCCACAGAAGCGCACTCTCTATTCCCAGGGTTATTTTTATTTCATGTAAATGGATGATCTTCGCAGTGCCATTCAGACCAGGACTGAACTGAGCATCGCAGGCAATCCATCCAACACTGCATCTTGTTAATCTTGTTTCTTCTTTAAAATAAGCCTGTGTATAATATTGCTAACAATCCCACTCTGATCTTTATTTTCATTAAAAAATTGTAATGTTGCCATGTCCATTTTGCAAGCTTGCTTTAAAAAATACAATGCAAATACAAATGATGGGGAAGTTGTTCTAACTCCACATTGCAAGGACCCTCCTCTTTCCTCCCCTTCTCTTTCCTCTCTCTCTCTCCATTTCTGAAGAATAAGGTTGCTTGTTGATATTCCTCTTGGGAAGTCTCTGGCAGATCTTTTGTGTTGAAAGTGATTGGAGCTGACAAAACAATTTTGTTTTGCACCTGGATTCGTTCCACAGGTCTGAAACGTGCAGCTCTGAAGAAACACGCATTCCAGTAAACATGGACTTTCATTGCAAAACATCAGCTACTACTGTAGGGAGAAGAAATCTGTTTGCACAAGCCTTGCTGCTTTTGGATAGTGTTGCACTTCCTTGGTCAGGGTGACAAATGATCCTCCCCCAAGCCAGTAACCCAAAGACACTGCTGACCGAAGAGGTGCAAGTGTAAGAGATTTCCTGAGTCCAAGGCACGCAAACACAGACTCGTTTCAACTTAGTGTTGTATCAGACATTTTAAAATGGAAATACAGGTTTTCTGTGACACGTGTTTGTTTCAAAACAGTCCATCTGAGAGTCATGTAGCGAATGCGCTCCCCTTGCTCAGGTTTATCATTGAAATGAGCAGGTAGGTGCAGGAGGTTGAGAAATAAGGCCCCTGGTAAATCTGCTGTGAATGAACCGATTCTCATCACAGCATCAATATGTCTCATCTGTGAGTCTGTAGGGTTACTAGAACAATTTAACATCAAACTACTGATCATATTAATATACTTATTGAGTTCTGAAACCCAGGACTGGGTACAGTAGGGCTAGTGTGAGTTTCTAACCTTGCTCAAACTCCTGGCTCCTGATCATTTCAGTAATAGACTTCATTGAGGGGAGTTCTGAACCTCAGGACTGGGTGCAGGAGTTTCAAGCCCTGCAATGGAGATGCAAAACAGGTGTAAGCAATCTTTTGTGAGCTGCAACTCCTTTAGTCTTGGTTGACTGCTGGAGCTCCGTCATGTCCAGCCCTGAATGACAGTCTCTCTCACTCTCTCCTCTACGTGAGCTGGTGCGGTGCCTCCAGCATCTCCATGAGGAAGGTGTCAATGGGAGTGTCTCCAATCAGCTTGAAGAAGAACAGGTGCTCCAGGCATTTCAGACCAATCGAGCGCAGCGCTGGCAGGCGGAGGAGGAGCTTAGCAAACCTGGGAGGTGGGGCCACAAGAGAAAGGGAAGAAAACAGAGAGTTAGATGACATAAGCACTGGACCCATTACTATAAAAACAAGCACTCCGTAGGGGTTATTCTTCTTAACACTGAATGTGTGAAACTGAACGACGATGGTTTAGAACTGAAGTCATTCCAGGCTGATTGCTGCAGAATTGTCTACGTTTTTAGCATTGCTTTATAGCCTCCACTTAGTTGCTTCAAATTAAATAGTTTCCCTTATATTTGCAATAATTCTTATCCTATTGCGAGACCTCAACTGGATTTAGCAGGCTCAACAGAGAATCCTGCTGTCTCAACAGAGGATCCAGACAGCAGTCCTAAAGGTTTCAGAGAGAACTAACTAAACAAACAAGGACCTCAGAATCTCTTGGGATGAACATTCCCTGAAGCCATGATTCAGACGGTTTCAATTTTAAACACACACCCCTGCAGCGACACAAACACACACACACTCCCTCCCTCACCTGCCCTGCTGGTCTGGGTATCTCTGCTTGCAGTAGGACTCCAGGGAGGCGTAGACCTTCTCTCTCAGCAGCTCCACCTCACTGGGGTTAGATAGCCCCTTCGCATCTTGCAAATCAAAAGGGCTGGTGTTTATTTTCAATGATGAACAGGAACAGGCAGAAGCAATGGAGTAACTATTTACAGTGGTTGGCCAATAATGACAGAAAACAAAATACCAAGGCAAAGAACAGAAGATATATAAAGTAGCTGGATACTGCTACAGGGAAGTGCCAGCTTGCTGAATGCAGGTCTCGACACCCCTGTCTCACACCAGCTGTTTACACAGCCCTCTTTCTGAAGCTTTACAGGAACACAGACTCACTAACTGAGCTCAGGACAGGGCTTTAAAAGCTAACAGTACATCAAATATACACATTACTAAGCTATACATTAGTGTCGTTATGGATGAGGTAGTTGAGGAACTACAGTAACATTTTTCATCCATTCTTCCCCCATCCATAGACTAACATGCATGCTCCCGCAAGACTGAAAAAGCACCCGCGCATACACACATGCACGCACGCGCACACACACACACACACACACTGCCGCTTTGTGCAACATTTTCCCGCTCTGTACAATTGATATTTTCAGTTTCTTTTCCTTTGTCTTGTCCACAGGGCATTTCCAAATAAAAATAAACTAATGAGCTCTTGAGGTAGAGACGCTGCGAGTTCCCTGAGCGTGGCTCTGCTCAGTGCACTGCGTCGGCTCTGCTCAGTGCGCCACTTCGGGTCTGTTTAGTGCGCCGCGCCGGCTCTGCTGCGTCGGCTCTACTCAGTGCACTGTGTCGGCTCTGCTCAGTGCACTGTGTCGGCTCTGCTCAGTGCGCCGCGTCAGCTCTGCCGCGCCGGCTCTGCTCAGTGCCGGCTCTGCTCAGTGCCGGCTCTGCTCAGTGCGCCACGCCGGCTCTGCTCAGTGCGCCGCGCCGGCTCTGCTGCGTCGGCTCTGCTCAGTGCGCCGCGTCGGCTCTGCTGTGTCGGCTCTGCTCAGTGCGCCGCGCCGGCTCTGCTGCGTCGGCTCTGCTGCGTCGGCTCTGCTCAGTGCGCCGCATCGGCTCTGCTGCGTCGGCTCTGCTCAGTGCGCCGCGCCGGCTCTGCTGTGTCGGCTCTGCTCAGTGCGCCGCGCCGGCTCTGCTGCGTCGGCTCTGCTGTGTCGGCTCTGCTGCGTCGGCTCTGCTCAGTGCGCCGCGCCGGCTCTGCTGCGTCGGCTCTGCTGCGTCGGCTCTGCTCAGTGCGCCGCGTCGGCTCTGCTGTGTCGGCTCTGCTGCGTCGGCTCTGCTCAGTGCGCCGCGCCGGCTCTGCTGCGTCGGCTCTGCTCAGTGCGCCGCGCCGGCTCTGCTGTGTCGGCTCTGCTGCGTCGGCTCTGCTCAGTGCGCCGCGCCGGCTCTGCTGCGCCGGCTCTGCTCAGTGCGCCGCGCCGGCTCTGCTGCGCCGGCTCTGCTGCGTCGGCTCTGCTCAGTGCGCCGCGCCGGCTCTGCTGCGCCGGCTCTGCTGTGTCGGCTCTGCTCAGTGCGCCGCGTCGGCTCTTCTGTGTCGGCTCTGCTGCGTCGGCTCTGCTGTGTCGGCTCTGCTCAGTGCGCCGCGCCGGCTCTGCTGCGCCGGCTCTGCTGCGTCAGCACTGCTCAGTGCGCCACATTGGCTCTCCTGTGCCGGCTCTGCTCAGTGCACCGTGTCAGCTCTGCTGTGTCGGCTCTGCTGTGTCGGCTCTGCTCAGTGCGCCGCGTCGGCTCTGCTCAGTGCGCCGCGTCGGCTCTGCTGCGTCGGCTCTGCTCAGTCGGCTCTGCTGCGTCGGCTCTGCTCAGTGCGCCGCGTCGGCTCTGCCGCGCCGGCTCTGCTACGTCGGCTCTGCTCAGTGCGCCGCGTCGGCTCTGCTGCGTCGGCTCTGCTCAGTGTGCCGCGTCGGCTCTTCTGTGTCGGCTCTGCTCAGTGCGCCGCATCGTCTCTGCTGTGCCGGCTCTGCTCAGTGCGCCGCGCCGGCTCTGCTGCGTCGGCTCTGCTCAGTGCGCCGCGTCGGCTCTGCTGCGTCGGCTCTGCTCAGTGCGCCGCGTCGGCTCTGCTGTGTCGGCTCTGCTCAGTGCGCCGCGTCGGCTCTGCTGCGTCGGCTCTGCTGCGTCGGCTCTGCTCAGTGCGCCGCGTCGGCTCTGCTGCGTCGGCTCTGCTGCGTCGGCTCTGCTGCGTCGGCTCTGCTCAGTGCGCCGCGTCGGCTCTGCTGCGTCGGCTCTGCTCAGTGCGCCGCGTCGGCTCTGCTCAGTGTGCCGCGCCGGCTCTGCTGCGCCGGCTCTGCTGCGTCGGCTCTGCTCAGTGCGCCGCGTCGGCTCTGCTCAGTGCGCCGCGCCGGCTCTGCTCAGTGCGCCGCGCCGGCTCTGCTCAGTGCGCCGCGCCGGCTCTGCTGCGTCGGCTCTGCTCAGTGCGCCGCGTCGGCTCTGCTCAGTGCGCCGCGTCGGCTCTGCTGCGTCGGCTCTGCTCAGTGTGCCGCGTCGGCTCTTCTGTGTCGGCTCTGCTCAGTGCGCCGCATCGTCTCTGCTGTGCCGGCTCTGCTCAGTGCGCCACACTGGCTCTGCTGCGTCGGCTCTGCTCAGTGTGCCGCGTCGGCTCTGCTGCGTCGGCTCTGCTCAGTGCGCCGCATCGGCTCTGCTGTGTTGGCTCTGCTCAGTGCACTGTGTCGGCTCTGCTCAGTGCACTGTGTCGGCTCTGCTCAGTGCGCCGCGTCAGCTCTGCCGCGCCGGCTCTGCTCAGTGCCGGCTCTGCTCAGTGCCGGCTCTGCTCAGTGCGCCACGCCGGCTCTGCTCAGTGCGCCGCGCCGGCTCTGCTGCGTCGGCTCTGCTCAGTGCGCCGCGTCGGCTCTGCTGTGTCGGCTCTGCTCAGTGCGCCGCGCCGGCTCTGCTGCGTCGGCTCTGCTCAGTGCGCCGCGTCGGCTCTGCTGCGTCGGCTCTGCTCAGTGCGCCGCGCCGGCTCTGCTGTGTCGGCTCTGCTCAGTGCGCCGCGCCGGCTCTGCTGCGTCGGCTCTGCTGTGTCGGCTCTGCTGCGTCGGCTCTGCTCAGTGCGCCGCGTCGGCTCTGCTGCGTCGGCTCTGCTGCGTCGGCTCTGCTCAGTGCGCCGCGTCGGCTCTGCTGTGTCGGCTCTGCTGCGTCGGCTCTGCTCAGTGCGCCGCGCCGGCTCTGCTGCGTCGGCTCTGCTCAGTGCGCCGCGCCGGCTCTGCTGTGTCGGCTCTGCTGCGTCGGCTCTGCTCAGTGCGCCGCGCCGGCTCTGCTGCGCCGGCTCTGCTGCGTCGGCTCTGCTCAGTGCGCCGCGCCGGCTCTGCTGCGCCGGCTCTGCTGTGTCGGCTCTGCTCAGTGCGCCGCGTCGGCTCTTCTGTGTCGGCTCTGCTGCGTCGGCTCTGCTCAGTGCGCCGCGCCGGCTCTGCTGCGCCGGCTCTGCTGCGTCAGCACTGCTCAGTGCGCCACATCGGCTCTCCTGTGCCGGCTCTGCTCAGTGCACCGTGTCAGCTCTGCTGTGTCGGCTCTGCTGTGTCGGCTCTGCTCAGTGCGCCGCGTCGGCTCTGCTGCGTCGGCTCTGCTCAGTCGGCTCTGCTGCGTCGGCTCTGCTCAGTGCGCCGCGTCGGCTCTGCTGCGTCGGCTCTGCTCAGTGCGCCGCGTCGGCTCTGCTCAGTGCGCCGCGTCGGCTCTGCTGCGTCGGCTCTGCTCAGTGCGCCGCGTCGGCTCTGCTGCGTCGGCTCTGCTGCGTGCGCCGCGTCGGCTCTGCTCAGTGCGCCGCGCCGGCTCTGCTCAGTGCGCCGCGTCGGCTCTGCTGTGTCGGCTCTGCTCAGTGCGCCGCGTCGGCTCTGCTGTGTCGGCTCTGCTCAGTGCGCCGCGTCGGCTCTGCTGTGTCGGCTCTGCTGTGTCGGCTCTGCTGTGTCGGCTCTGCTCAGTGCGCCGCACCGGTTCTGCTCAGTGCGCCCCGTCGGCTCTGCTCAGTGCGCCGCACCGGTTCTGCTCAGCGCGCCGCGTCGGCTCTGCTGTGTGCTGGGACTCGCATACAGACCTTGTTTCTTTTCTCTTTCTTGGTTCCAGCTCCTCCCGGATACACAGGACCTGCACTCCTGTACTGCTAAGTATTTTCATATGTATTTGGCTTCAAGTTACATTGATTTATTATTGCAACCAAAGATCATGTTTAAAAGTAGCGATTGCAGTTATGAAGTAATGGGGGATTTCACTCCATTACAACAATATAATACACGTGCAACCACACACACACACACACAGGGACAACCCTTCACAACCCCACACACACACACACACACACACACACACACACACACACACACACACAGGGACAACCCTTCACAACCCCCCCCACACACACACACACACACACACACACACACACACACACACACACACACACAGGGACAACCCTTCACAACCCCACACACACACACACACACACACACACACACACGTACAACCCTTCATTCCGGGGACTTGTGGGTTTTTAGGCTTTCCTCATTCGTGGAATAACCACACCACTCCTGAGAATGTCCTCTGTTTACACAGTCTCTCCCTGTCCCTCTCACCTGGGTTGAACAGTATGATGGCTCGCAGGCAGCCTAGCTCCGTCTTGTCCATCTGCATGTCTCTCATCTTGGAGACGAGCTCAGTCAGCACCCTGCAAAGAGACACAGATTCAGGCCAGTACAATAGCAGCTGCTGATGGGCACGGGTTACCTTTCCAAGACAGCCTCACTATGGCAGTGCTGGAGATTTCTAGGGCAGTCTTGTATTTATAAAAGGTCCCAGCCACAAGCAACACCTTTTAAACAGTATGGCAACAGTGGTTGTAAACCTGTGGAAGATGCACCCCCACACTGTAGATGTGTATTTTGTATTACACCTGTATCAATGATGGAGTGCCTCCTGATTCTCAGTTCTGTATAAACAGGGTGATGGTAAAGGCACTCAGCGTTGAGTGCAGGATGCTGCCTATAGTCTGGACGTCGCTGGTTCGAGTCCAGGATATTCCACTGCCGACCGTGGATGGGAGTTCCCAGGGGGCAGCGCACAACTGGCCAAGTGCCACCCGGGGTGGGGGGGGCGCGGTTTAGGTCGATCAGGGTGTCCTCGGCTCACCGCGCACCGGTGACCCCTGTAGTCTGGCCAGGCACCTGCGGGCTTGCCTGTCCTCCAACACTGTAGCTCTAAGGTGGCTGCATGGTGAGACTGCAGTGTGAAAAGAAGCGGTCGGCTGACAGCACACGCTTTGGAGGACAGCGTGTGTTAGTCTTCGCCGCTCCCGAGTCAGCGCAGGGGTGGTAGCGGGGAGCCGAGCTTACATAATAATTGGATATTCTAAATTAGGAGAAAATAATAAAATATAATTGCCGACTACTAAATAAAAAAAATTAAAAAAAAAAAAAAACAGGGTGATGGTTCTGATCGAGTTCTGTATGAACAGGGAGATGGTTCTGATTGAGTTCGGTATGAACAGGGTGATGGTTCTGATCGAGTTCTGTATAAACAGGGTGATGGTTCTGATTGCGTTCTGTATTATAAAGCTACTGATCATCATAAATAAGGCTGTATTTTTTTCACAGTTATCACGGATTTCTGTGAAACGTACTCATTGCTGTACCCACTGCCTCCCAATAAGTTTTAGAACATGTCCCCATGTGCACCTATCTGTGCTGTACAGGGTCCAGAGCTCCTGTCCCATGTGCACCTATCTGTGCTGTACAGGGTCCAGAGCTCCTGTGCCATGTGCACCTATCTGTGCTGTACAGGGTCCAGAGCTCCTGTCCCATGTGCACCTATCTGTGCTGTACAGGGTCCACCACACACTCGTATTACATGGTCCTGCATTAACAGCATGACTGTGCCCAGCCCCACTACACACTCGTATTACATGGTCCTGCATTAACAGCATGACTGTGCCCAGCCCCACTACACACTCATATTACATGGTCCTGCATTAACAGCATGACTGTGCCCAGCCCCACTACACACTCATATTACATGGTCCTGCATTAACAGCATGACTGTGCCCAGCCCCACTACACACTCGTATTACATGGTCCTGCATTAACAGCATGACTGTGCCCAGCCCCACTACACACTCGTATTACATGGTCCTGCATTAACAGCATGACTGTGCCCAGCCCCACTACACACTCGTATTACATGGTCCTGCATTAACAGCATGACTGTGCCCAGCCCCACTACACACTCGTATTACATGGTCCTGCATTAACAGCATGACTGTGCCCAGCCCCACTACACACTCGTATTACATGGTCCGGTATTAACAATATGACGTGGCTGGTTTTTGTGAGTGGCTCCCTGTCAAGGAGGACCCCACGCTGAACACCTGTATTTCAGCACTGAGGTGCTCCTGAGACCTGTATTGACAGCACTGCAGGTATCTGCTTACCCGTCCAAGATGGCCCTGTATTGTCTTGACAGTATTAAATGGAGCTGGCCCTGTACTGTATTGACAGTATTAATGGAGATGGCCCTGTATTGACAGTATTAATGGTTGGTACTGGTTCCCTGCTCACCTGTCAAAGATGGCCCCCACTCCAGCGCTGTGCGCACTGTTCCGATGCACGTGCAAACCCGTCGCCAGCAAGATACCATCCTTCACAGTGATGGAGCGATGAGAGAACGAGGCAATGAGCAACTCGTTCCAGCCTGAGAGGAGAGGAGGGAGTGAGAGGAGAACATGAAGACAGGAGAGCAGAGGAGGAGAGAGCATGAGGAGAGGAGAGCATGAAGACAGGAGAGCACAGGTGGAGAGAGCAGAGGAGAGGAGAACCATGAGGAGAGCAGAGGAGGAGAGCGCGTGAGGAGAGGAGAGCATGAACACACGAGAGCAGAGAAGGAGACAGCGTGAGGAGAGTAGAGGAGGAGAGCAGAGGAGAGGAGAACATGAGGAGAGCATGAAGACAGGAGAGCAGAGGAGGAGAGAGCATGAGGAGAGAAGAGCATGAACACACGAGAGCAGAGAAGGAGACAGCGTGAGGAGAGGAGAGGAGGAGAGAGCAGAGGAGAGGAGAACATGAGGAGAGCATGAAGACAGGAGAGCAGAGGAGGAGAGAGCATGAGGAGAGGACAGCATGAAGACAGGAGAGCACAGGTGGAGAGAGCAGAGGAGAGGAGAGGAGAACATGAGGAGAGCAGAGGAGAAGAGAGCATGAGGAGAGGAGAACATGAGGAGAGCATGAAGACAGGAGAGCAGAGGAGGAGACAGCATGAGGAGGAGAGCATGAACACACGAGAGCAGAGAAGGAGACAGCGTGAGGAGAGGAGAGCGGAGAGGAGAGGAGGAGAGAGCAGAGGAGAGGAGAGCATGAACACAGGAGAGCAGAGAAGGAGACAGCGTGAGGAGAGGAGAGCGTGAGGAGAGGAGAGGAGAACATGAGGAAAGCGTGAAGACAGGAGCAGAGGAGGAGAGAGCAGAGAAGAGAACATGAGGAGAGCATGAGGAGAGGAGGAGAGGAGAACATGAGGAGAGCAGAGGAGAGGAGAACATGAGGAGAGCGTGAGGAGAGGAGAACATGAGGAGAGTGTGAGGAGAGGAGAGCAGAGGAGGAAAGGATGAGGAGAGCAGAGGAGAGGAGAACATGAGGAGAGCGTGAGGACAGGAGAGCAGAGGAGAGGAGAGCATGAGGAGAGGAAAGCATGAGGAGAGGAGAGCATGAGGAGAGGAAAGCATGAGGAGAGGAAAGCATGAGGAGAGTGTGAGGAGAGAACAGAGGAGAGGACAGCATGAGGAGAGCGTGAGGACAGGATAGCGTAAGGACAGGAGAGCAGAGCAGAGGAGAGGAGAGCAAGAGGAGAGGAGGGCAGAGAGATAGCGTGAGAGAAGAGGAAGTGAGAGGGGAGAGGAGAGGAAACAAGAGCGTGAGACAGAAGGGGAGAGCATGAGATAGGAGAAGAGGGAAGAAGAGTGTGAAAAGATGGGAGAGCGCATTAGAGAGAGGAGAGGAGATGTTGAAGCACAGTGACTCTGCCCTGCAGGCAGCTCTGTGAGGCTATTTAACCTCGTCCTGCTCTCTGGACACTTCCTCAACACTAGAACTGCCACAGCAGTCATTTTGACGGTTTGATGTTTTCAAACTTAAATTACTCTGCATGTGTGAAAGTTATGCGGTTGTCTGTTTATGACTTTTCTTAAATACATGTATTAAATACACTGATGGCATTTCAAAAGGCAGGATCGCAAAAATAAGGAAGTTATAATCATGCCCACCTAGAACTGCCAAAGCAGTCATTTTGACTGCCTTTCACATTTTTTAAATTTGGAAATCGCCATTTATTATTTTTTTTACCCCATTTTCTCCAATTCCTAATGAGTCCAGACATTATAAATAAAGTGCCAGACTGGATTCCTTCCAAAGCACTGCATTTAAAAAAAAACAAAAAAGCACTTGATTCTCTTCGTCACCCTGGACTACACCTCAAACTGCTACAATCAGGGATTGGTGGAAAAGTGTCTGGCTGCTTTTAAATCAAAGAGAAAGCTCTCAGAGCGCACCACCATTAAAAACATTGGCAGCATTTAAATCAAAGAGAAAGCTCTCAGAGCACTCTGCACCATTAAAAACACTGGCTGCATTTAATCAAAGAGAAAGCTCTCAGAGCACACTGCACAATTAAAAACAGTGGCTGCATTTAATCAAAGAGAAAGCTCTCAGAGCACTCTGCACCATTAAAAACACTGGCTGCATTTAATCCTCCTACAACATTATTACTCAAGCTGTTTGATAGCATAATTCAGCCAATCCTGGTCTCTGGGAGTGAAGTCTGGGGTACAACCATGAGTGCAGATTACTCAAAGTGGGATAAAACCCCCGAAGAAACACACCTTCTGTTCTGTAAAGAGATCCTGCACACACACAGAGAATCCCCCAACAACGACTGCAGAGCAGAGCTGGGGAGAGTCCCTCTGCTAATCCCCATACAGAAAAGAAGAACTCCATTCAGAAAGCAGCTCAAACTCCCTCCACTTCCCAGCACTGGAATCAGTCTCAGGCAGTGCACTTAAACCATCTTTACTCTCCTCCAGAACTGCCATTAATATCCAGGAGAGCCCTGGCACTGAGCCCACCAGACATGCGGCACTGAAAAAAAACACTAGGCTCTGCCCTGGTAGAAAATTTCATGTCTGTTGTTTTGTGTTAATACATTGCATCTTTGGAAATACTTGAACTTGTCATGCCAATAAAGTATCTGAACTTGAGGAAGGGGGGAGCGTGACAGAGGAGAGGAGAGAGTGAGAGAGGGTGAGAGAGAGAGGAGAAGAGAGTGTGAGAGAAGAGAGGAGATGAGAGAAGTGGGGAGAGGTTGAGAGGAAAGTATAAGGAGAGAGAAAGTGTAAGCTGTGAGAGCGAAAGAGAGAGTGCAATACACTGTTCTTCACAGTGATAAAGTGATGAGAGACGGGGGGGGTAATAGACAGCCCTCAGAGAAGTGAGGGAGGGACAGACAGACAGACAGACAGACAGACAGACAGACAGACAGACAGACAGACAGACAGACTCGCACACACTCACCTGCTCTGAGCAGGATGACCTGGTCGTCCAGCGGCAGCTCTGAGAAGTGAGGGATCCTCTTGGCCCACTCCACCAGGGTGAAGAGCTGCTTGTCAGCAGCCTGGCAGATATTAGTGACGGGGTCATTGGGCTGAGAGAGAGAAAGAGAGTTAATACAGCCAGAGAGAGAGAGAGAAAGAGAGAGAGAGAGAGAGAGAGAGAGAGAGAGAGGAGGTGAGGGTTACACAGTCCAAGAGAGAGGGTTTGCCACGCTGCCTGTGTCAGTGTTACTCAGAGTTTGCAGTGTGTGTGTCAGTGTTACTCGGAGTTTGCAGTGTGTGTGTCAGTGTTACTCAGAGTTTGCAGTGTGTCAGTGTTACTCAGAGTTTGCCGTGTGTGTCAGTGTTACTCAGAGTTTGCAGTGTGTGTGTCAGTGTTACTCGGAGTTTGCAGTGTGTGTGTCAGTGTTACTCAGAGTTTGCAGTGTGTCAGTGTTACTCAGAGTTTGCCGTGTGTGTATCAGTGTTACTCAGAGTTTGCAGTGTGTGTATCAGTGTTACTCAGAGTTTGCCGTGTGTGTCAGTGTTACTCAGAGTTTGCCGTGTGTGTCAGTGTTACTCAGAGTTTGCCGTGTGTGTGTCAGTGTTACTCAGAGTTTGCAGTGTGTGTGTCAGTGTTACTCAGAGTTTGCCGTGTGTGTCAGTGTTACTCAGAGTTTGCCGTGTGTGTGTCAGTGTTACTCAGAGTTTGCAGTGTGTGTGTCAGTGTTACTCAGAGTTTGCCGTGTGTGTGTCAGTGTTACTCAGAGTTTGCAGTGTGTGTGTCAGTGTTACTCAGAGTTTGCAGTGTGTGTGTCAGTGTTACTCAGAGTTTGCCGTGTGTGTGTCAGTGTTACTCAGAGTTTGCCGTGTGTGTGTCAGTGTTACTCGGAGTTTGCAGTGTGTGTGTCAGTGTTACTCAGAGTTTGCAGTGTGTCAGTGTTACTCAGAGTTTGCCGTGTGTGTATCAGTGTTACTCAGAGTTTGCAGTGTGTGTATCAGTGTTACTCAGAGTTTGCAGTGTGTGTGTCAGTGTTACTCAGAGTTTGCCGTGTGTGTGTCAGTGTTACTCAGAGTTTGCAGTGTGTCAGTGTTACTCAGAGTTTGCCGTGTGTGTATCAGTGTTACTCAGAGTTTGCAGTGTGTGTATCAGTGTTACTCAGAGTTTGCCGTGTGTGTCAGTGTTACTCAGAGTTTGCCGTGTGTGTGTCAGTGTTACTCAGAGTTTGCCGTGTATGTGTCAGTGTTACTCAGAGTTTGCCGTGTGTGTGTCAGTGTTACTCAGAGTTTGCTGTGTGTGTGTCAGTGTTACTCAGAGTTTGCCGTGTGTGTGTCAGTGTTACTGAGAGTTTGCCGTGTGTGTGTCAGTGTTACTCAGAGTTTGCCGTGTGTGTGTCAGTGTTACTCAGAGTTTGCAGTGTGTGTGTCAGTGTTACTCGGAGTTTGCAGTGTGTGTGTCAGTGTTACTCAGTTTGCAGTGTGTGTGTCAGTGTTACTCGGAGTTTGCAGTGTGTCAGTGTTACTCAGAGTTTGCCGTGTGTGTATCAGTGTTACTCAGTTTGCCGTGTGTGTGTCAGTGTTACTCAGAGTTTGCAGTGTGTGTGTCAGTGTTACTCAGAGTTTGCCGTGTGTGTGTCAGTGTTACTCAGTTTGCGTGTGTGTGTCAGTGTTACTCAGAGTTTGCAGTGTGTGTGTCAGTGTTACTCAGAGTTTGCCGTGTGTGTGTCAGTGTTACTCGGAGTTTGCAGTGTGTGTGTCAGTGTTACTCACAAGGTTTGCATTGTGTGTGTGTCAGTGACACACACACGGCAAACTCTGAGTAACACTGACACACACACGGCAAACTCTGAGTAACAGTGTTACTCAGAGTTTGCCGTGTGTGTCAGTGTTACTCACAGAGTTTGCCGTGTGTGTGTCAGTGTTACTCAGAGTTTGCCGTGTGTGTCAGTGTTACTCACCGTGTGTGTGTGTGTGTGTGTCAGTGTTACTCAGAGTTTGCCGTGTGTGTGTGTGTCAGTGTTACTCAGAGTTTGCCGTGTGTGTGTGTGTGTGTGTCAGTGTTACTCAGAGTTTGCCGTGTGTGTGTGTGTGTGTCAGTGTTACTCAGAGTTTGCCGTGTGTGTGTTTGTGTGTGTCAGTGTTACTCAGAGTTTGCCGTGTGTGTGTGTGTCAGTGTTACTCAGTTTGCCGTGTGTGTGTGTGTGTGTCAGTGTTACTCAGAGTTTGCCGTGTGTGTGTGTCAGTGTTACTCAGAGTTTGCCGTGTGTGTGTCAGTGTTAGTGTTACTCAGTTTGCCGTGTGTGTGTGTGTGTGTCAGTGTTACTCAGTTTGCCGTGTGTGTGTGTGTGTGTGTCAGTGTTACTCACAGAGTTTGCCGTGCTGGCTGTGCCGTCGGCGTGCAGCTCTGTTTTCTGCTCCACGGCCATCTCTGCATCCAGGATCTTCTCCACCGGCATCTCCTCGTTCACTCCGCTGGTGGACTCCACCTCGCCCTCCTTCTCCTTATTGCGCTGCCTCTCCTCCTGCACAGCTGCACACAGAGACAGAGACATACAGTGACAGAGACAGACAGGGACAACACCTAGTTAGTGCAGTGTCACACATACCTACCCCACTCGCTCACACACACACGTACAGTGCCTATAGAAAGTCTACACCCCCTTTAACTTTTTTTCACATTTTGTTGTGTCAGTGCATGAGTTTCATGCATTTGAATGAGGATTTTTTCCACTTATCTACACACCATACGCCACACTGTTAAGGGGAAAAAAGTTTTTATTGAGAAAAAAATTATATATTAAATACAAAACTGAAAGATCATAATTGAATAAGTCTCCACCCACCTGAGTTAATACTTGGTGGAAGCACCTTTGGCAGCAATTACAGCTGTGAGTCTGTTGGGATAGGTCTCTACCAACGTTGCACAACTAGATTTGGCAATATTTGACCATTCTTCTTTACAAAACTGTTCAAGCGCTGTCAAGTTCCTTGGGGAGCGTTGATGAACAGCAATCTTCAAGTCATGCCACAAATTTTCGATTGGATTTAGGTCGGCGCTCGGACTGGGCCACTCAAGGACATTTACCTTTTAGTTCCTTAGCCACTCCAGTGTAGCTTTGGCTGTGTGCTTTGGGTCGTGGTCATGCTGAACGGTGAACTTCCATCCCAGTTTCAGCTTTCTTGCAGAGGGCAGCAGGTTTTCCTCAAGGACTTCTCTATACTTTGCTCCATTCATTTTCCCTTCTATCTTGACAAGTGCCCCAGTCCCTGCCGATGAGAAACATCCCCATAACATGATGCTGCCACCACCACGCTTCACAGTAGGGATGGTGTTCTTTGGGTGATGCGCTGTGTTGGGTTTGCGCCAAACATAACGCTTTGCATTTAGGCCAAAAGGTTCCATTTTAGTTTCGTCAGACCACAAAACTTTTTGCCACATGGCTACAGAATCTCCTGAGTGTTTTTCTGCATACTTCAAACAGGATTCAAGGTGGGCTTTCTTGAGTAATGGCTTCCTCCTTGCCACCCTACCATAAAGTCCAGATTTGTGGAGTGCTTGGGATATTGTTGTCACATGCACACTTTGACCAGTCTTGGCCATAAAAGCCTGTAGCTCTTGCAAAATTGCCATTGGCCTCTTGGTAGCCTCTCTGATCAGTCTCCTTCTTGCTCGGTCATCCAGTTTGGAGGGATGGCCTGATCTAGGCAGGGTCTTGGTGGTGCCATACACCTTCCACTTCTTAATAATCATCTTGAACGTGCTCCAGGGGATATTCAAGGCCTTTGATATTATTTATACACATCCCCTGATTTGTGCCTTTCAACAACTTTGTCCCGGAGTTCTTTTGAAAGCACCTTGGTGCTCATGGTTGAGTCTTTGCTTTGAAATGCACTACCCAGCTGAGGGAACCTACAGGAACTGCTGAGTTTATCCTGAAATCATGTGACTCACTACAATTTAACACAGGTGGAGGCCACTTAACTTGGTGTGTGATTTTGAAGGTGATTGGTTACACTTGAGCTAATTTAGGATTGCTATTACAAGGGGGGTGGACACTTATCCAACCAAGCTATTTCAGTTTTTATTTTTAATTATTTTCTACACATTTCTAGAATGTTTTTTTTCACTTGGAAGTTGTGGGGTAGGATGTGTAGATAAATGATAAAAAGACTTTCTATAGGCACTGTATATCGTGTTTGTAAGGACTTTGCATAGACTCCCATATTAGTGCAGATTTCCTATTCTAAAGGAAAACAGAGGGGCCTGGGGGAGGGAGGGAGGATCAACAATAATGAAAACTTAGGGCAAAAATAAATGCTTTTAACGTTTGCTTTGTTCAAAATATCCCTTTAAACATTAACACAAGGACACGGCCCATGTTCTCAAAAGGTAGGTTTTGTCAGCTTTACCAGATTTGTGAGGGACGTTAACCCTGTAGCACTATAACTGTGACCTCGTACACACACTGAAACCACTCCAGACAAACCACTTCAACGCAATAGAATTACACCTCAAACTCAAGCAACCCTCCCCCACACACACACACACAGAACAGGGCAGCTTTACCAAAGTGTTTACCGTTTGAAAAGACTTTCTAGTGAGTTCTACTTGATAGTTAAAATGGTCTTCCATTGTAAAACTAATTATAAAAAAAAAAAAAATTCTAATACATTTTCACAACTTTAAACCATAATGTTATAACATAACAAAATATAAATAAACACTTGCTTTGAATTTTTACAGGTTTGCCCTCGGCTGAACACAGGTTTCTGCACGCACACACAAACGTTCAGAAACACACTCACTCTCTCACACACACAGCTTCCCCCCACACTCCCTTTTTCTGCTTACTGCGCTGTCGTTCATCTTGGACAACTAGAGGGGGAGACAGAGAGAAGGAGAAAGGGCATTAATACAGTCTTCTCTCACTCTCTCCATCATTAAACCACAGAGAGGGGAGAGAAAGAGAAAGGGCATTAATACAGTCTTCTCTCACTCTCTCCATCATTAAACCACAGAGAGGGGAGAGAAGGAGAAAGGGCATTAATACAGTCTTCCCTCACTCTCTCCATCATTAAACCACAGAGGGGAGAGAAAGAGAAAGGGCATTAATACAGTCTTCCCTCACTCTCTCCATCATTAAACCACAGAGGGGAGAGAAAGAGAAAGGGCATTAATACAGTCTTCTCTCACTCTCTCCATCATTAAACCACAGAGAGGGGAGAGAAGGAGAAAGGGCATTAATACAGGTCTTCTCTCACTCTCTCCATCATTAAACCACAGAGGGGAGAGAAAGAGGGGGTTGACATATAGCCTTCTCTCTCTCTCTCTCTCCATCATTAAAATACAGAGAGGGGAGAGAAAGAAAGGGTTAATATAATGCAAGCTTCTTTCTCTCTTGCTCTCTCTCTCTCCCCACTACCTAATCATTGCATTCGTTTCAGCACAGTCCCCTGTTCATAATACAAGGAAGGGGGGCGGGGTGGGGGCTGGGATCGGTTGACATTCTGGTTAAACTTAATCTGGTTTAGTACCACACATGTTTTAAAATGAACACACGTCTTTCAAAACTGCAAACAGACCTATATAGAGAATGTCGGGGGGTGGGGGATATTAGCTACAAATAAATAAGATTACAGTAATGCAAGACTTGGACTGACTCAAACTGCTCTGCAATGGGAGTCTTATTACCATCATTATTATTTTGAAAAATAAAGTAGCTTCAGATGTAATTTACTGTTTTCTGGTGTTCTGCAATCAACATGAATGGAGCAACACAACGACTGCAAACACTATGAAACAGCAAGAGGGCGGGGCGTCTGCGCTGGCAGAGTGAAGGATTCTGAGCAGTTTGATCCATTCCTGGTTTTACTATGAGTTTAAAAAGACACATCTGAGCTTGTTGCCTGTACACTGTGGCTTAAATCAGGCTTGTAGTAAATTCTGGAATGGGTGAAACTGCTGTGCAATAGGAGTGTCACTCCCAGCCCTGTGTCAGTGCTGCTGTGCAATAGGAGTGTCACTCCCAGCCCTGTGTCAGTGCTGCTGTGCAATAGGAGTGTCACTCCCAGCCCTGTGTCAGTGCTGCTGTGCAATAGGAGTGTCACTCCCAGCCCTGTGTCAGTGCTGCTGTGCAATAGGAGTGTCACTCCCAGCCCTGTGTCAGTGCTGCTGTGCAATAGGAGTGTCACTCCCAGCCCTGTGTCAGTGCTGCTGTGCAATAGGAGTGTCACTCCCAGCCCTGTGTAAGCCCTGCAGCCTCCCTCACCTTCCCTCTTCATGCCCATAGCCAGGCACTTCTGGTAGCGGCAGTACTGGCACCGGTTCCTCTGCCGCTTGTCCACCAGGCAGTCCTTGTTGTCTCTGCAGGTGTACGTGAGGTCCTTCCGCACTGTGCGCTTGAAGAAACCCTTACAGCCCTCGCAGCTGTACACCCCGTAGTGCTTACCTGGAGAGAGAGAGAGAGAGAACTGATCAGACAAACACAGTTAAGCTCTTAATGAAACTTTAAATGCATTCATTTGGAATGAGGGCTTGGAATATTCAGGGCCTATGCTCATCAGCATTTGGGCTGAAAAGCCTAAGTATCTCAAAGACGGACGTGGTTATTCTGCAGGAGACAGCCTGACTTTACAAACACACAGGGAAACAATCATATATTTATTTTTCGGACAGACCCTTCTGTATCACACCCAAAATATATCAATCAGAAATATCCACGACAGCGCGGTGAACAAGAATGGGCAAGAACTACCGCATCTCTGTCAAGATTTAGATCTGTACATCATTAACGGCAGGATCAGAGAGGACTCTGATTTCAACCCCCCCTGTCAGACCACAGCCAAATCACTGTGTTTATAAAAGGAACATAGCAGCCTAAAATCACACACACACAGCCCTGTAACAGGCACAGCCGTGTAACGGCACACACACACAGCCGTGTACCAGCACACACACAGAGCCCTGTACCAGCACACACACACACACAGCCCTGTACCAGCACACACACACACAGCCCTGTAACAGCACACACACAAAGCCCTGTAACAGCACACACACACACACACAGAGCCCTGTAACAGCACACACACACAGCCCTGTAACAGCACACACACAAAGCCCTGTAACAGCACACACACAGCCCTGTAACAGCACACACACAGAGCCCTGTAACAGCACACACACAGAGTCCTGTAACAGCACACACACACACACAGCCCTGTAACAGCACACACACAGAGCCCTGTAACAGCACACACACAGAGTCCTGTAACAGCACACACACACACACAGCCCTGTAACAGCACACACACAGAGCCCTGTAACAGCACACACACAGCCCTGTAACAGCACACACACACACAGCCCTGTAACAGCACACTCACACACAGCCCTGTAACAGCAGACTCACACACACAGAGCCCTGTACCAGCACACACACAGCCCTGTACCAGCACACACACAGCCCTGTAACAGCACACACACACAGCCCTGTAACGGCACACACACACACACAGAGCCCTGTAACAACACACACACAGCCCTGTAACAGCACACACACACACACACACACACACACACACACACACACACAGAGCCCTGTAACAACACACACACAGCCCTGTAACAGCACACACACAGCCCTGTAACAGCACACACACACACACAGCCCTGTAACGGCACACACACACACACACAGAGCCCTGTAACAACACACTCACACACACACAGCCCTGTAACGGCACACAGGCACAGTCGCGTAACGGCACACACACACAGCCGTGTAACGGCACACAGGCACAGCCGTGTACCAGCACACACACACACAGCCCTGTAACGGCACACACACACACACACAGAGCCCTGTACCAGCACACACACACACACAGCCCTGTACCAGCACACACACACACACACACACAGCCCTGTACCAGCACACACACACACACACACACACACACACACACACACACAGCCCTGTACCAGCACACACACACACAGCCCTGTACCAGCACACACACACACACACACACACACACACACACAGCCCTGTAACAGCACACTCACACACACAGCCCTGTAACAGCACACACACACACACACACATAGGCACAGCCGTGTAAGCTGCACAACCTCAAATACTCATGCAGATGGGCTCCAAACAGCACATAACTGTACAAATAAGCAATTGGCACTAATGAAATGGAAATTCTAATACATACATTTCAAAACACGCAGTATCAACCCACCAAACAGGAGTAAATCTGGCTGCAAAAGACCTAAATACTACATTTAGAGAAGCAGCTGATCAATCCAAATTAAAAACAGTAAATCTGAACAACCAAAAAAATAAACTCAAAGAAAAAGTTGTTTGATGCATTTTGAGCCATTCTGGACCATTTTCAGAATCAAATTTTAACTTGACTTTGTAGAAAAATGAAATTAAAAAATCAATTTCAACTTGTCATTTTACCAGACGGACCAACCTGCTAGTCACACACAAAGCTAGCTTACAAAAAGCTTTTTGAAATAGTACAAACGTTTTACATGTATGTCTAATTCAAATAATATTAAATTTATAAAACCTCAGTTGTACCAATTATATATTATATATATATATATATATATATATATATATACAGTGCCTTGCAAAAGTATTCAGACCCCTGACCAATTCTCTCATATTACTGAATTACAAATGGTACATTGAAATTTCGTTCTGTTTGATATTTTATTTTAAAACACTGAAACTCAAAATCAATTATTGTAAGGTGACATTGGTTTTATGTTGGGAAATATTTTTAAGAAAAGTAAAAAACTGAAATATCTTGCTTGCATACGTATTCAACCCCCACACATTAATATTTGATAGAGCCACCTTCCGCTGCAATAACAGCTTTAAGTCTTTTGGGGTAAGTATGTACCAGCTTTGCACACAGTGTCGGAGCGATTTTGGCCCATTCTTCTTGGCAGATTTGCTCCAGGTTGATCAGGTTGGTTGGACGACGCTTGTGGACCGCAATTTTCAAATAGTGCCACAGATTCTCAATAGGATTGAGATCAGGACTTTGACTGGGCCACTTAAGGACATTCACCTTTTTGTTCTTGAGCCACTCCAATGTTGCTTTGGCCTTGTGCTTGGGATCATTGTCCTGCTGAAAGGTGAATTTCCTCCCAAGCTTCAGTTTTTTAGTGGACTGAAGCAGGTTCTCTTGCAGTATTTCCCTGTATTTTGCTCCATCCATTCTTCCTTCAATTTTAACAAGATGCCCAGTCCCTGTGGATGAGAAGCATCCCCACAGCATGATGCTGCCACCACCATACTTCACTGTAGGGATTTCAGTTTTTTTTATTTTTCTTAAAAACATTTCCCAACATAAAACCAATGTCACCTTACAATAACTGATTTTGAGTTTCAGTGTTTTAAAATAAAATATCAAACAGAACGAAATGTCAATGTACCATTTGTAATTCAGTAATATGAGAGAATTGGTCAGGGGTCTGAATACTTTTGCAAGGCATTGTATATATAATTCCAGCGAGATACATAAATCATGGATTTTATTATTATTTTTACTTTTAAGTAACGGTAGGATTAACAGTGTTTTGTTGTTTCTGTTATTATACTTCGATTAGTAGGCTATGATATATATATATATATATAATATCTCTGTCTGTAATAGACAGATTCACAAACACGACTTCAGCCCCTGGTATAGTGGGGTTCTGTTGCCAGACTGACTTTTTTTTTTTATGTTTGTGGTGACAGTTGGCGTGTTTTACCGAGACCTTTTTTCCATTCCTGCCACACAAGATCGTCTTTTTCCAAACGATAGAGAAACACACTCCAGCTTCGTGCATCTTTCTACCCCGACTACGCAACACCCTGCCGGCGAGTCCTCTTCATCAAGACAAGTCCACCTCCACTTGTTCTGTACTTTCTCCCCCTTCATTTACAAACCCTCAGTGACAACTGCACTTTAAATTACAATAACAAAATGATCCCTCTAGTAAACACGAGTTCTTCTCTACTCTCTTGACGATGCCTGCAAACTCAAAGCACAGCCCACGTGATCTACCACCTATAGGTGCTGACTCCAGCAGCACCCACGAGCCACCACCCTTGTGATAAATGATTCTGAGATGTTAAAAACGCTGCCCTGAAACCATGCGTTTTAAAAAAGGTAGGCTACTGTTACATGGATACAGAGTGCGTTAAAGTAAAAATGTAAAGTACTACCGGTAATGTTTTATTTATTATTAAGGGTTTGAGTGCATATCTGTGTATTGTAATTTATACGCAAAAGTAAAAACGCTACATATACTTTCATTCAATGGATGGCACACCATGGTCGTTTTTGTGTGCGAGCTACAGATGAACAGCTCCATGTAAACAGAATATTTTAACAGTTCCTGATTGTGCGTTTGTTCAGTAACTTCTTCAGTGTGTTCGTTAAGTTTATTCAAAGTCTCAAGCTTACTTTGAGGCAGCACCGTCAGTCCATAATGAATGATGTGCCCAAATAAAGTTGCTTGCTGAAGTCGATCAGCCTGCATCCAGTTGTGTCACTTTAACACAAAGCAGACGCAGTCGCTGCTGCACCCGCTGTTGCAATGTAACTGCATGCACTGTCGCAGACAGGACACTTCATTTGTTTTTTTTAACCCCCACTGGTTAAAACAAAAGTCGGCGTCTATGCCAGTACCACTTAAACTTTGTGAATGAAAAAAGTTGTTCCAAAGATATTGTAGCGTCCCTCGCTGTTGTGTAAAGCAGGATATGGGGATGGTGTCAGTACAAATAATAACCGATTTATTATTTAAATTATAAAACCTGGACCAGGACCACGCCACATAAATCATAAAAGAAAATGAACAAACAAGCTGACATTCAGCCGTGTACATTCCGTCCAGTCATGTTTGCATTCGGATTCAGAAATCGGAAAACAAGAGAACCACTTTTCTATTTTGTTTTTTCACGACAAACATATGGGGGGGGGGGGGGGGGGTGAAGAGAGACGTTTTCAGCGTTTGAAATACAAAAACAGATTCAGGTTTGTTTTCCCATTTTTCATATTGCTTGTCGCAAAGAAATATTCGAAATTGAAAAATCTGTAATACAAAAACAGACATTAAAAAAAAAAAGTCCTTACAGTACAGCAACAACAACTGCAGGAGGCGCTGCGGTGCAGTGTGTCAGTCATGAAAGCTGCTGTAAACACGACACACGCATTGAATGAGTGAAACATGTACTGACTAAGCAGTTTATTATTATTATTATTATTATTATTATTACTATTATAGAAAATCAAATGGTTTATTAAAACGGGGTCAACAACAGCAACAACAATTATAATAATAATTAGTACACAGGAGATTATCCGCCTCTCCCTCTGCTTCAACCTGGCTGTGGGGCAGGGCAGGGTCTGTACAAAATAGAAAACTGTCCCACCCTGTCCGGGTGAACGTGGAGTTATATGCTAACCTGAACTTCCGGGACACGAGCAGAACGCCGAATTAAACCAGGTATTTTCTTGTTTATTTTTGCATTACTGATTTTTCAATTTTGAATTGGAAAATGGAAAAACAGCCCAATTCTTGTTCTTCAATGTTTGTCGTGAAAACCAAAAATAGAAAAATGAGTCGTTTTCTGGCTTTACAATTTCCGATTCAGAATGCAAAAACGACTGAACAAAATGTAAGGACCACTCTCCGACACAACTCTACTTTCACTCAGTCCCCACGCACCCCCTCTGCCCTGATCAGCCAACCGGATCCCTCCAACGCCAGGAGAGGGGTGGGGGGTGGGGGGAATGGTCCCGACCACCTCTGTCCAGCAGCAGCAGCATTCAGTCACACACACGTATATAGAAGGCTCACACACACCCCTCCGCTCCGACTAGATGGCGTGACCCAGCACCCAAACAATAATGGCAACACAGAAGCACAAAGCAAAACTGACAGGACAAACAAACGCAATAACATACAAGTTCTGGAACAAGCCATGTTGCTCGAGTCTCTGTCAAACAGCAGCACTCCCATGTCATAAATGTGCCGCAATATATTTAACTAAGATTAATACTCTGGATCACAGAAGTCCGGACCTGGGAAAGGCTATTGTGACGGAATTCCGTCTACAGATGGACAACTTTCACCCATGCTTATAACACCCATATATAAAAGTGGAGACAAATTCGATCTCAGTAACTACCAAGTTATCTGTGTGAGCAGTAATGTGGGGAAGGTGTTCTGCAGTATCATTAACGCCCGGATACTGGCCTTCCTTACCGAGCACAGTGTGCCGAGTAAGAATCAGATTGGCTTCCTTCCAAACCACCGCACCTCTGACCTTATTTACACTCTACACCCCAATAAACAAACACGTCCACCAAACTAATAAAGGAAAATATTCACCTGTTTTATTGATTTTAAAAAAGCATTTGATTCAATTTGGCCGGAAGGTCTATTCTTTAAACATCTCCAAAGTGGTGTAGGGAGTAAAGTATATGACATTGTAAAGTATATTCAGAAAATAAGTGCGATGTGAAAATTGGTAACAAAAGAACAGAATTCTTCACACAGGGTTGTGGAGTGAGAGACGGGGCTGCAGTCTGAGCCCAGCACTGTTCAACATTTACATAAATGAGTTGCCTACAGTGCTGGAACAGTCAGCAGTCCCTGGTCTCACTTTACACAACACAGATATTAAATTCCTGCTCTACGCAGATGACCTGGTCCTGTTGTCACCCACAGAGCAGGGTCTTCAGCACAGCCTGTCACTGCTAGAGCAGTACTGGCAGACCTGGGCACTGGCAGTAAACCTGGACAAGACCAGAGTTATGGTCTTCCAGAAAAAAAGTCAGATCTCAGGGAAACAGGTACCTCTTCACTCTGGGCAACACCACCTTAGAGCATAACACCAGCTATACATACCTGGGTCTGACCATCAGTGCATCAGGGAGCTTTAACCTGACTATGCATTAACAGACAAGGCACACAGGGCTTCTTTATGCCATAAAAGAAAAAAGCATCATTCAGCCAATTCTTCTGTATTGTAGTGAAGTTTGGGGTCCCCTTATGAACCCTGAGTGTTACAAATGGGACCAAAGACCAACAGAACATTTCCATTTAGAATTCTGCAAAAACCTCCTGCAGTTTACAGGAGTGCAGCCAACAGCGCCTGCAGGGCTGAACTGGACCGGGTCCCCTTACTCCATAGAGAAACGAGCGCTAAGCCAGCATCAAACCAGGACTACACAGCACTACTGTTGTCACTGATTATTGTGTTAATTCACCACTTGCACTCGGAGCCTCGCTATTGGACTCGTGATCGTGTGTGTATGAAGCGTGTGTCATTATTAGTATTATTTCAGGACTGAACTCCGTGGTTTACCTGCGCGACACACATTGTTGTGTAGAGCCAGGTATTATTATTTAAGGTTGCCAAAAAAGCAACCCAGCACAAATAATGAGCTTTTTTTTCACCGTGAACTGTGTTGTGTTTGTTATTACGGAGCACTGCATCACCTCTACACCTGCACACTGCAAACCACTTTGCCACAAGCCTTTTTTAATTTAATTTAAAATTGAGAGACAGAGAGACAAGAGGTTTAATACAGAGAGATAATCAGAGACAGAGGGGTTTAATACAGAGAGTGAAACAGAAAGGGGGATTTCATACAGAGAGTGAAACAGACAGGGGGATTTCATACAGAGAGAAACAGAGAGACAGATGGGTTTCATACAGAGAGAGAGAGAAAGAGAGACGAGGGGGTTAATACAGAGAGAGGAACAGAGACGGGGGTTAATACAGAGAGAGAAACAGAGACAGGGGGGTTAATACAGAGAGAGAAACAGAGACGGGGGGGTTAATACAGAGAGAGAAACAGAGACGAGGGTTAATACAGAGAGAGAAACAGAGACGGGGGGGTCAATACAGAGAAACAGAGACGAGGGGGTTAATACAGAGAGAGAAACAGAGACGGGGGGGTTAATACAGAGAGAGAAACAGAGACAGGGGGGTTAATACAGAGAGAGAAACAGAGACGAGGGGGTTAATACAGAGAGAGAAACAGAGACGGGGGGGTTAATACAGAGAGAGAAACAGAGACGAGGGGGTTAATACACAGAAACAGAGACGGGGGTTAATACAGAGAGAGAAACAGAGACAGGGGGTTAATACAGAGAGAGAAACAGAGACGGGGGGGTTAATACAGAGAGAGAAACAGAGACGGGGGGGTTAATACAGAGAGAGAAACAGAGACGGGGGGGTTAATACAGAGAGAGAAACAGAGACAGGGGGGTTAATACAGAGAGAGAAACAGAGACGAGGGGGTTAATACACAGAAACAGAGACGGGGGTTAATACAGAGAGAGAAACAGAGACAGGGGGTTAATACAGAGAGAGAAACAGAGACGGGGGGGTTAATACAGAGAGAGAAACAGAGACGGGGGGGTTAATACAGAGAGAGAAACAGAGACGAGGGGGTTAATACACAGAAACAGAGACGGGGGTTAATACAGAGAGAGAAACAGAGACAGGGGGGTTAATACAGAGAGAGAAACAGAGACGGGGGGGTTAATACAGAGAGAGAAACAGAGACGGGGGGGTTAATACAGAGAGAGAAACAGAGACGGGGGGGTTAATACAGAGAGAGAAACAGAGACGGGGGGGTTAATACAGAGAGAGAAACAGAGACGGGGGTTAATACAGAGAGAGAAACAGAGACGAGGGGGTTAATACAGAGAAACAGAGACGGGGGTTAATACAGAGAGAGAAACAGAGACGGGGGGGTTAATACAGAGAGAGAAACAGAGACGGGGGGTTAATACAGAGAGAGAAACAGAGACGGGGGGGTTAATACAGAGAGAGAAACAGAGACGGGGGGGTTAATACAGAGAGAGAAACAGAGACGGGGGTTAATACAGAGAGAGAAACAGACGGGGGGGTTAATACAGAGAGAGAAACAGAGACGGGGGGGTTAATACAGAGAGAGAAACAGAGACGGGGGGGTTAATACAGAGAGAGAAACAGAGACGGGGGGGTTAATACAGAGAGAGAAACAGAGACGGGGGTTAATACAGAGAGAGAAACAGAGACGGGGGGTTAATACAGAGAGAAACAGAGACGGGGGGTTAATACAGAGAAACAGAGACGGGGGGGTTAATACAGAGAAACAGAGACGGGGGGGTTAATACATAGAAACAGAGACGGGGGTTAATACAGAGAGAGAAACAGAGACGGGGGGGTTAATACACAGAAACAGAGACGGGGGTTAATACAGAGAAACAGAGACGGGGGTTAATACAGAGAGAGAAACAGAGACGGGGGGGTTAATACAGAGAGAGAAACAGAGACGGGGGGGTTAATACAGAGAGAGAAACAGAGACGGGGGGGTTAATACAGAGAGAGAAACAGAGACGGGGGTTAATACAGAGAGAGAAACAGACGGGGGGGTTAATACAGAGAGAGAAACAGAGACGGGGGTTAATACAGAGAGAGAAACAGACGGGGGGGTTAATACAGAGAGAGAAACAGAGACGGGGGGGTTAATACAGAGAGAGAAACAGAGACGGGGGGGTTAATACAGAGAGAGAAACAGAGACGGGGGGGTTAATACAGAGAGAGAAACAGAGACGGGGGGGTTAATACAGAGAGAGAAACAGAGACGGGGGGGTTAATACAGAGAGAGAAACAGAGACGGGGGTTAATACAGAGAAACAGAGACGAGGGTTAATACAGAGAAACAGAGACGGGGGGTTAATACAGAGAAACAGAGACGGGGGGGTTAATACAGAGAGAGAAACAGAGACGAGGGGGTTAATACAGAGAGAGAAACAGAGACGGGGGGGTTAATACAGAGAGAGAAACAGAGACGGGGGGTTAATACAGAGAGAGAAACAGAGACGGGGGTTAATACAGAGAAACACAGACGGGGGGGTTAATACAGAGAGAGAAACAGAGACGAGGGGTTAATACAGAGAGAGAAACAGAGACGGGGGTTAATACAGAGAAACAGAGACGGGGGGGTTAATACAGAGAGAGAAACAGAGACGAGGGGGTTAATACAGAGAGAGAAACAGAGACGGGGGGGTTAATACAGAGAGAGAAACAGAGACGGGGGGTTAATACAGAGAGAGAAACAGAGACGGGGGGGTTAATACAGAGAAACAGAGACGGGGGGGTTAATACAGAGAGAGAAACAGAGACGAGGGGGTTAATACAGAGAGAGAAACAGAGACGGGGGGGTTAATACAGAGAGAGAAACAGAGACGGGGGGTTAATACAGAGAGAGAAACAGAGACGGGGGTTAATACAGAGAAACACAGACGGGGGGGTTAATACAGAGAGAGAAACAGAGACGGGGGGGTTAATACAGAGAGAGAAACAGAGACGGGGGGTTAATACAGAGAGAGAAACAGAGACGGGGGTTAATACAGAGAGAGAAACAGACGGGGGGGTTAATACAGAGAGAGAAACAGAGACGGGGGGGTTAATACAGAGAGAGAAACAGAGACGGGGGGTTAATACAGAGAAACAGAGACGGGGGGGTTAATACAGAGAAACAGAGACGGGGGGGTTAATACATAGAAACAGAGACGGGGGTTAATACAGAGAGAGAAACAGAGACGAGGGGGTTAATACAGAGAGAGAAACAGAGACGGGGGGTTAATACAGAGAGAGAAACAGAGACGAGGGGGTTAATACAGAGAGAGAAACAGAGACGAGGGGGTTAATATAGAGAGAGAAACAGAGACGAGGGGTTAATACACAGAAACAGAGACGGGGGTTAATACAGAGAAAGAAACAGAGACGGGGGGGTTAATACAGAGAGAGAAACAGAGACGGGGGTTAATACAGAGAAACAGAGACAGGGGGGTTAATACAGAGAGAGAAACAGAGACGGGGGGTTAATACAGAGAAACAGAGACGGGGGGGTTAATACAGAGAGAGAAACAGAGACGGGGGGGTTAATACAGAGAGAGAAACAGAGACGAGGGGGTTAATACACAGAAACAGAGACGGGGGTTAATACAGGGAGAGAAACAGAGACGGGGGGGTTAATACAGAGAGAGAAACAGAGACGGGGGGGTTAATACAGAGAGAGAAACAGAGACGGGGGGTTAATACAGAGAAACAGAGACGGGGGGGTTAATACAGAGAAACAGAGACGGGGGTTAATACAGAGAGAGAAACAGAGACGAGGGGGTTAATACAGAGAGAGAAACAGAGACGGGGGTTAATACAGAGAAACAGAGACGAGGGGGTTAATACAGAGAGAGAAACAGAGACGGGGGGGTTAATACAGAGAGAGAAACAGAGACGGGGGGGTTAATACAGAGAGAGAAACAGAGACGAGGGGGTTAATATAGAGAGAGAAACAGAGACGAGGGGTTAATACACAGAAACAGAGACGGGGGTTAATACAGAGAAAGAAACAGAGACGGGGGGGTTAATACAGAGAGAGAAACAGAGACGGGGGTTAATACAGAGAAACAGAGACAGGGGGGTTAATACAGAGAGAGAAACAGAGACGGGGGGTTAATACAGAGAAACAGAGACGGGGGGGTTAATACAGAGAGAGAAACAGAGACGGGGGGGTTAATACAGAGAGAGAAACAGAGACGAGGGGGTTAATACACAGAAACAGAGACGGGGGTTAATACAGGGAGAGAAACAGAGACGGGGGGGTTAATACAGAGAGAGAAACAGAGACGGGGGGGTTAATACAGAGAGAGAAACAGAGACGGGGGGTTAATACAGAGAAACAGAGACGGGGGGGTTAATACAGAGAAACAGAGACGGGGGGGGTTAATACAGAGAGAGAAACAGAGACGGGGGGTTAATACAGAGAAACAGAGACGGGGGGGTTAATACAGAGAGAGAAACAGAGACGGGGGTTAATACAGAGAAACAGAGACAGGGGGGTTAATACAGAGAGAGAAACAGAGACGGGGGTAAATACAGAGAGAGAAACAGAGACGGGGGGTTAATACAGAGAGAGAAACAGAGACGGGGGGTTAATACAGAGAAACAGAGACGGGGGGTTAATACAGAGAGAGAAACAGAGACGGGGGGGTTAATACAGAGAGAGAAACAGAGACGAGGGGGTTAATACACAGAAACAGAGACGGGGGTTAATACAGAGAGAGAAACAGAGACGGGGGGGTTAATACAGAGAGAGAAACAGAGACGGGGGGGTTAATACAGAGAGAGAAACAGAGACGGGGGGTTAATACAGAGAAACAGAGACGGGGGGGTTAATACAGAGAAACAGAGACGGGGGTTAATACAGAGAGAGAAACAGAGACGGGGGGGTTAATACAGAGAGAGAAACAGAGACGGGGGGTTAATACAGAGAAACAGAGACGGGGGGTTAATACAGAGAAACAGAGACGGGGGGGTTAATACAGAGAGAGAAACAGAGACGAGGGGGTTAATACAGAGAAACAGAGACGGGGGGTTAATACAGAGAAACAGAGACGGGGGGGTTAATACAGAGAGAGAAACAGAGACGGGGGGTTAATACAGAGAAACAGAGACGAGGGGGTTAATACAGAGAGAGAAACAGAGACGGGGGGTTAATACAGAGAGAGAAACATAGACGGGGGTTAATACAGAGAAACAGAGACGAGGGGGTTAATACAGAGAGAGAAACAGAGACGAGGGGTTAATACAGAGAGAGAAACAGAGACGGGGGTTAATACAGAGAAACAGAGACGAGGGGGTTAATACAGAGAGAGAAACAGAGACGAGGGGTTAATACAGAGAGAGAAACAGAGACGGGGGGTTAATACAGAGAGAGAAACAGAGACGGGGGGGTTAATACAGAGAAACAGAGACGGGGGGGTTAATACAGAGAGAGAAACAGAGACGAGGGGGTTAATACAGAGAGAGAAACAGAGACGGGGGGTTAATACAGAGAAACAGAGAGACGGGGGTTAATACAGAGAGAGAAACAGAGACGGGGGGTTAATACAGAGAGAGAAACAGAGACGGGGGGTTAATACAGAGAGAGAAACAGAGACGGGGGGGTTAATACAGAGAAACAGAGACGGGGGGGTTAATACAGAGAGAGAAACAGAGACGAGGGGGTTAATACAGAGAGAGAAACAGAGACGGGGGGTTAATACAGAGAAACAGAGACGGGGGGGGTTAATACAGAGAGAGAAACAGAGACGGGGGGGTTAATACAGAGAGAGAAACAGAGACGGGGGGTTAATACAGAGAAACAGAGACGGGGGGGTTAATACAGAGAAACAGAGACGGGGGTTAATACAGAGAGAGAAACAGAGACGAGGGGGTTAATACAGAGAGAGAAACAGAGACGGGGGGTTAATACAGAGAAACAGAGACGGGGGGTTAATACAGAGAAACAGAGACGGGGGGGTTAATACAGAGAAACAGAGACGGGGGTTAATACAGAGAAACAGAGACGGGGGGGTTAATACAGAGAGAGAAACAGAGACAGGGGGTTAATACAGAGAAACAGAGACGGGGGGGTTAATACACAGAAACAGAGACGGGGGTTAATACAGAGAGAGAAACAGAGACGGGGGTTAATACAGAGAGAGAAACAGAGACGGGGGGTTAATACAGAGAAATAGAGACGGGGGGGTTAATACAGAGAAACAGAGACGGGGGGTTAATACAGAGAGAGAAACAGAGACGGGGGTTAATACAGAGAAACAGAGACGAGGGGGTTAATACAGAGAAACAGAGACAGGGGTTAATACAGAGAGAGAAACAGAGACGGGGGTTAATACAGAGAAACAGAGACGAGGGGGTTAATACAGAGAGAGAAACAGAGAGACGGGGGTAAATACAGAGAAACAGAGACGGGGGGGTTAATACACAGAAACAGAGACGGGGGTTAATACAGAGAGAGAAACAGAGACGGGGGGTTAATACAGAGAGAGAAACAGAGACGGGGGGGTTAATACAGAGAAACAGAGACGGGGGGGTTAATACAGAGAGAGAAACAGAGACGAGGGGGTTAATACAGAGAGAGAAACAGAGACGGGGGGTTAATACAGAGAAACAGAGACGGGGGGGGTTAATACAGAGAGAGAAACAGAGACGGGGGGTTAATACAGAGAAACAGAGACGGGGGGGTTAATACAGAGAGAGAAACAGAGACGGGGGGTTAATACAGAGAAACAGAGACGGGGGGGTTAATACAGAGAAACAGAGACGGGGGTTAATACAGAGAGAGAAACAGAGACGAGGGGGTTAATACAGAGAGAGAAACAGAGACGGGGGGGTTAATACAGAGAGAGAAACAGAGACGGGGGTTAATACAGAGAGAGAAACAGAGACAGGGGGGTTAATACAGAGAGAGAAACAGAGACGGGGGGTTAATACAGAGAGAGAAACAGAGACAGGGGGGTTAATACAGAGAGAGAAACAGAGACGGGGGGTTAATACAGAGAGAGAAACAGAGACGGGGGGGTTAATACAGAGAGAGAAACAGAGACGGGGGGGTTAATACAGAGAGAGAAACAGAGACGGGGGGGTTAATACAGAGAGAGAAACAGAGACGGGGGGGTTAATACAGAGAGAGAAACAGAGACGGGGGGGTTAATACAGAGAGAGAAACAGAGACGGGGGTTAATACAGAGAAACAGAGACGAGGGTTAATACAGAGAAACAGAGACGGGGGGTTAATACAGAGAAACAGAGACGGGGGGGTTAATACAGAGAGAGAAACAGAGACGAGGGGGTTAATACAGAGAGAGAAACAGAGACGGGGGGGTTAATACAGAGAGAGAAACAGAGACGGGGGGTTAATACAGAGAGAGAAACAGAGACGGGGGTTAATACAGAGAAACACAGACGGGGGGGTTAATACAGAGAGAGAAACAGAGACGAGGGGTTAATACAGAGAGAGAAACAGAGACGGGGGTTAATACAGAGAAACAGAGACGGGGGGGTTAATACAGAGAGAGAAACAGAGACGAGGGGGTTAATACAGAGAGAGAAACAGAGACGGGGGGGTTAATACAGAGAGAGAAACAGAGACGGGGGGTTAATACAGAGAGAGAAACAGAGACGGGGGGGTTAATACAGAGAAACAGAGACGGGGGGGTTAATACAGAGAGAGAAACAGAGACGAGGGGGTTAATACAGAGAGAGAAACAGAGACGGGGGGGTTAATACAGAGAGAGAAACAGAGACGGGGGGTTAATACAGAGAGAGAAACAGAGACGGGGGTTAATACAGAGAAACACAGACGGGGGGGTTAATACAGAGAGAGAAACAGAGACGGGGGGGTTAATACAGAGAGAGAAACAGAGACGGGGGGTTAATACAGAGAGAGAAACAGAGACGGGGGTTAATACAGAGAGAGAAACAGACGGGGGGGTTAATACAGAGAGAGAAACAGAGACGGGGGGGTTAATACAGAGAGAGAAACAGAGACGGGGGGTTAATACAGAGAAACAGAGACGGGGGGGTTAATACAGAGAAACAGAGACGGGGGGGTTAATACATAGAAACAGAGACGGGGGTTAATACAGAGAGAGAAACAGAGACGAGGGGGTTAATACAGAGAGAGAAACAGAGACGGGGGGTTAATACAGAGAGAGAAACAGAGACGAGGGGGTTAATACAGAGAGAGAAACAGAGACGAGGGGGTTAATATAGAGAGAGAAACAGAGACGAGGGGTTAATACACAGAAACAGAGACGGGGGTTAATACAGAGAAAGAAACAGAGACGGGGGGGTTAATACAGAGAGAGAAACAGAGACGGGGGTTAATACAGAGAAACAGAGACAGGGGGGTTAATACAGAGAGAGAAACAGAGACGGGGGGTTAATACAGAGAAACAGAGACGGGGGGGTTAATACAGAGAGAGAAACAGAGACGGGGGGGTTAATACAGAGAGAGAAACAGAGACGAGGGGGTTAATACACAGAAACAGAGACGGGGGTTAATACAGGGAGAGAAACAGAGACGGGGGGGTTAATACAGAGAGAGAAACAGAGACGGGGGGGTTAATACAGAGAGAGAAACAGAGACGGGGGGTTAATACAGAGAAACAGAGACGGGGGGGTTAATACAGAGAAACAGAGACGGGGGTTAATACAGAGAGAGAAACAGAGACGAGGGGGTTAATACAGAGAGAGAAACAGAGACGGGGGTTAATACAGAGAAACAGAGACGAGGGGGTTAATACAGAGAGAGAAACAGAGACGGGGGGGTTAATACAGAGAGAGAAACAGAGACGGGGGGGTTAATACAGAGAGAGAAACAGACGGGGGGGTTAATACAGAGAGAGAAACAGAGACGGGGGTTAATACAGAGAAACAGAGACAGGGGGGTTAATACAGAGAGAGAAACAGAGACGGGGGTAAATACAGAGAGAGAAACAGAGACGGGGGGTTAATACAGAGAGAGAAACAGAGACGGGGGGTTAATACAGAGAAACAGAGACGGGGGGGTTAATACAGAGAGAGAAACAGAGACGGGGGGGTTAATACAGAGAGAGAAACAGAGACGAGGGGGTTAATACACAGAAACAGAGACGGGGGTTAATACAGAGAGAGAAACAGAGACGGGGGGGTTAATACAGAGAGAGAAACAGAGACGGGGGGGTTAATACAGAGAGAGAAACAGAGACGGGGGGTTAATACAGAGAAACAGAGACGGGGGGGTTAATACAGAGAGAGAAACAGAGACGGGGGGGTTAATACAGAGAGAGAAACAGAGACAGGGGGGTTAATACAGAGAGAGAAACAGAGACGAGGGGGTTAATACACAGAAACAGAGACGGGGGTTAATACAGAGAGAGAAACAGAGACAGGGGGTTAATACAGAGAGAGAAACAGAGACGGGGGGGTTAATACAGAGAGAGAAACAGAGACGGGGGGTTAATACAGAGAAACAGAGACGGGGGGGTTAATACAGAGAAACAGAGACGGGGGTTAATACAGAGAGAGAAACAGAGACGAGGGGGTTAATACAGAGAGAGAAACAGAGACGGGGGGTTAATACAGAGAAACAGAGACGGGGGGTTAATACAGAGAAACAGAGACGGGGGGGTTAATACAGAGAAACAGAGACGGGGGTTAATACAGAGAAACAGAGACGGGGGGGTTAATACAGAGAGAGAAACAGAGACAGGGGGTTAATACAGAGAAACAGAGACGGGGGGGTTAATACACAGAAACAGAGACGGGGGTTAATACAGAGAGAGAAACAGAGACGGGGGTTAATACAGAGAGAGAAACAGAGACGGGGGGTTAATACAGAGAAATAGAGACGGGGGGGTTAATACAGAGAAACAGAGACGGGGGGTTAATACAGAGAGAGAAACAGAGACGGGGGTTAATACAGAGAAACAGAGACGAGGGGGTTAATACAGAGAAACAGAGACAGGGGTTAATACAGAGAGAGAAACAGAGACGGGGGTTAATACAGAGAAACAGAGACGAGGGGGTTAATACAGAGAGAGAAACAGAGAGACGGGGGTAAATACAGAGAAACAGAGACGGGGGGGTTAATACACAGAAACAGAGACGGGGGTTAATACAGAGAGAGAAACAGAGACGGGGGGTTAATACAGAGAGAGAAACAGAGACGGGGGGGTTAATACAGAGAAACAGAGACGGGGGGGTTAATACAGAGAGAGAAACAGAGACGAGGGGGTTAATACAGAGAGAGAAACAGAGACGGGGGGTTAATACAGAGAAACAGAGACGGGGGGGGTTAATACAGAGAGAGAAACAGAGACGGGGGGTTAATACAGAGAAACAGAGACGGGGGGGTTAATACAGAGAGAGAAACAGAGACGGGGGGTTAATACAGAGAAACAGAGACGGGGGGGTTAATACAGAGAAACAGAGACGGGGGTTAATACAGAGAGAGAAACAGAGACGAGGGGGTTAATACAGAGAGAGAAACAGAGACGGGGGGGTTAATACAGAGAGAGAAACAGAGACGGGGGTTAATACAGAGAGAGAAACAGAGACAGGGGGGTTAATACAGAGAGAGAAACAGAGACGGGGGGTTAATACAGAGAGAGAAACAGAGACAGGGGGGTTAATACAGAGAGAGAAACAGAGACGGGGGGTTAATACAGAGAGAGAAACAGAGAGACGGGGGTAAATACAGAGAAACAGAGACGGGGGGTTAATACAGAGAAACAGAGACGGGGGTTAATACAGAGAAACAGAGACGGGGGGGTTAATACAGAGAGAGAAACAGAGACGGGGGTTAATACAGAGAGAGAAACAGAGACGGGGGGGTTAATACAGAGAGAGAAACAGAGACAGGGGGTTAATACAGAGAGAGAAACAGAGACGGGGGGGTTAATAAAGAGAAACAGAGACGGGGGTTAATACAGAGAAACAGAGACGGGGGGTTAATACAGAGAAACAGAGACGGGGGTTAATACAGAGAAACAGAGACGGGGGGGTTAATACAGAGAGAGAAACAGAGACGGGGGTTAATACAGAGAGAGAAACAGAGACGGGGGGGTTAATACAGAGAGAGAAACAGAGACAGGGGGTTAATACAGAGAGAGAAACAGAGACGGGGGGGTTAATACAGAGAGAGAAACAGAGACGGGGGTTAATACAGAGAAACAGAGACGAGGGGGTTAATACAGAGAGAAACAGAGACGGGGGGTTAATACAGAGAGAGAAACAGAGACAGGGGGGTTAATACAGAGAGAGAAAGAGACGAGGGGGTTAATACAGAGAGAGAAACAGAGACGGGGGGGTTAATACAGAGAAACAGAGACGAGGGGGTTAATACAGAGAGAGAAACAGAGACGGGGGGGGTTAATACAGAGAGAGAAACAGAGACGGGGGGGTTAATACAGAGAGAAACAGAGACGGGGGTTAATACAGAGAAACAGAGACGAGGGGGTTAATACAGAGAGAAATAGAGACGGGGGGGTTAATACAGAGAGAAACAGAGACGGGGGGTTAATACAGAGAAACAGAGACGAGGGGGTTAATACAGAGAGAAATAGAGACGGGGGGGTTAATACAGAGAGAAACAGAGATGGGGGGTTAATACAGAGAAACAGAGACGAGGGGGTTAATACAGAGAGAGAAACAGAGACGGGGGGGTTAATACAGAGAGAAATAGAGACGGGGGGGTTAATACAGAGAGAAACAGAGACGGGGGGTTAATACAGAGAAACAGAGACGAGGGGGTTAATACAGAGAGAGAAACAGAGACGGGGGGGGTTAATACAGAGAGAGAAACAGAGACGGGGGGGTTAATACAGAGAGAAATAGAGACGGGGGTTAATACAGAGAAACAGAGACGAGGGGGTTAATACAGAGAGAAATAGAGACGGGGGGGTTAATACAGAGAGAAACAGAGACGGGGGGTTAATACAGAGAAACAGAGACGAGGGGGTTAATACAGAGAGAAATAGAGACGGGGGGGTTAATACAGAGAGAAACAGAGATGGGGGGTTAATACAGAGAAACAGAGACGAGGGGGTTAATACAGAGAGAGAAACAGAGACGGGGGGGTTAATACAGAGAGAGGAACAGAGACGGGGGGTTAATACAGAGAAACAGAGACAGCTGCACATGCCGCAGTGCTCACCTACAGAAAGACACAGGACTGAAGACTCGTCCACAAAGCCATTTGTGTCCGTGTCACTCCCTCTCTCCCTGTCCCCCTATGTACTTACCCGAGGACCTGTCCCCACAGATCGCGCAGAGTCGTTTCTGTGACATCATGGGTCCCGGGCTGTGCGCCGGCATGCCCTTGAGTCCGAAGGGGGGCTTCACGTCGTCCGAGCTGCTGACAGTGTGGAGCCCCGACATGCTGACTGTGGAGTTAATCTGGGGAGACACACAGAGAGAGCACAGGTTCAAATTCACTACATAGACAGTTTGGTTGATAAGACTGTCCAGATGGAAGTCAAACTCCTACTGAATAGCAGTGTCACCCATTCCAGGTTTTACTACACGCTTCACCAGTCAGAGTGTGTCCAATTAAACTCATAGTGAAACCAGGAACAGATCAAACCGCTAGGGAGTCGTATTCCTATCCCTGAACTGCAAAGAAGGCTGCTCTAGTTAGTTTGTATGTTTTCTTGTGGCGTTGATCTGCAGACAGGAGGGGGAGATCCACAATAAGCGACTCGTGTTTACAAACAGACAAGAAGGCAGAGCAGAGCTTCCCAAGAACTGGCCCAGGTTTTCATTTCACCCAGATCCCAAATTAGTAAACTGAACAGGTTGGAAGGGGAGAGTAACCAATTTAAGATTTGATTGGAACACAGTCCTGGACTGACAAGCTCATTGAAACTCAAAGTAAATACCTCTTGAAACAAGTTGTGGTCGACGACATTCAAAGAGAGACTGGCGGCCGGCTTATTTAGCCTGTGCCCCACAGTGCTGTACTGTATAGGATTTGTTTAGGGGTACAGTGAGGGTGTATTTATTTGGTCTTTACCCGGGTGGATCTGGGTGCATGTTGAGTATAGGATTTGTTTAGGGGTACAGTGAGGGTGTATTTACTTGGTCTTTACCCATGCAGATCTGGGTGCATGTTGAGTATAGGATTTGTTTAGGTGTACAGTGAGGGTGTATTTACTTGGTCTTTACCCGGGTGGATCTGGGTGCATGTTGAGTATAGGATTTGTTTAGGTGTACAGTGAGGGTGTATTTACTTGGTCTTTACCCGGGTGGATATGGGTGCATGCCTTTTCAAGGGCTGTGGATGGAGGGGATGCTTTTCGGGAGTTGGAGGTATAGGACTCTACTGGTTACCTGGGGGCTGCTGATGGGTCCATAGCCGACAGAGGGGGTGCTTGGTAGGCTGGGGGAGCACATGGAGGAGCTGATAACAGAGAAGGGAGACCCCAGGCTGCTGATTGGAGAGTTCAGCGATGAGGTCATGGCAGCAGGGGGGAGAGGGGGCAGGGGGGGACTGCGCTGGGCTGCAGGAGAGCTGACCGAAGAACTGTCTGGACTTCTAGAGTCTGCGAGAGAGAGAGAGAGAGAGAGAAAGAGAGAGAGAGAAAGAGAGAGATTCAGCGAGGGGAGGGTTACAAACACTTAGAGTCTGCGAGAGACATTCATAGGAGGGGGGGGGTTAGCTCTTTCAGCACTGAGGGGTTGAATTAATTAGCCTATACACCTAAAATCAACAGATGCGTTTACAGTAGCACAAATATTCCGGAACGAGCGGACAAGAGGACCAGTATACTTTGCAGTGTAAGCGTGCCAAGGAAATATTCCAGCAAGATTGGAGAAAATACCCAACGGGCACTGCACGCCAACGTCATCACAATTGCGGCCTTTTCAAAACATTTTCAACTTCCAAGTCATACCAGCTAAATAAAGTCCTCATCACAGACTGAGCAATCCAAGATGCAGTGCAGGTGACAGGCCACTGTCCTCATCACAGACTGAGCAATCCAAGATGCAGTGCATGCGACAGGCCCCGGTCCTCATCACAGACTGACCAATCCAAGATGCAGTGCAGGTGACAGGCCCCGGTCCTCATCACAGACTGAGCAATCCAAGATGGTTTCCACAACATACTACACTAACATGCAAAGCTTCAAGATCCAGATTTGTTTTTTAAATGGCGCATAACCTTAACTGTGTAACCCCTCTCTCCTTCTGTTGACTGCCTGAGAGCATCTGGGAAGGTTTCTGAAGACTAAGGCAGAGACAGTGCAGACACAAACAAACAAGATAAAACGATATAAACTAGAAGAGACCGAGTCAAGCAGACAAGCGTTTCAGCTAGTGCCTTCATCACGGTTATTGATGAGCACAAGTATAGGGCAGCTACAATGGGGTGAGGCTGCCATTGGTAGAATGGTACCACAGTATGCCAAACTATATCCTTCCCAAATGATCTTCAATGGCAATATAGACAGACAGAGTGACACTACAGTGGCAAAGCAATGGTTCTATCTTATGCTAGAAGAAACTGATACCACCCAAGGCAAAAATCAAGCTGAAGTACAAGTCTTGTCTTCTTGAAGGCACTAGAGCCCAAACGCTTGTCTGCTTGACTCAGTTTCTTCTATTTTCACACTCTATAACACGGATTCAGGTCAGGAGTTTTGAAAGACAGACAGAGGAGAGAGAGAGAGAGGAGAGAGAGAGAGAGGAGAGAGAGAGAGGAGAGAGAGAGAGAGAGAGAGAGACACACACACACACACACACACACACACACACACTTGGGATCCTGGATCACACCCAACAGAACAGGTGTCGTTCAGACAGACATTCCCATAGAGTGCAAGGCTCTGAAGTAACTGAAGACGAGAACCAGAAAGCTCACATTTAATTCTCAGCCTCGGCCTCCCCTGGTGACTGAACTGTATTGAAACACAGCTCGCAGTAAATGAGGATTCCCAGTCTCAAAGCTCTTTACTCCAAACCAGCATGAGAGCAACCGTTACCATCAATCAATAAAAACATGACCCAATAAAGTTCCCAAACCAGACATATCAAATAAATAGCCATCATTTAGAACTGCTGGAATGCGTGTTTGTGATGAGGACGTCTGTCTTTATATTTAAAACTCTTGATAATAAATACACAAAAAAACTAACTGTTATAAATGACAAATGAAGAATGTTATCTTGTGTGCCACAGACCTTGTGTCCTACAGATCAATAAGCCTCACTTCTATTATATGTAAACTTATGGAAACTAGAATAAGATCTAAAATGGAAAATTACCTATATGGTAACAATATCCTGGGAGACATTCAGCATGGTTTTAGTAAAGGGAGATCGTGTCTAACTAACCTGCTTGATTTCTTTGAGGATGCAACATCGACAATGGATAATTGTAAAGCATGACATGGTTTATTTAGATTTCCAGAAAGCTTTTGACAAAGTCCTGCATAAAAGATTAATTCTCAAACTGAACGCAGTAGGGGTTCAAGGAAATGCATGCACATGGATTAGTGAGTGGTTAACAGGTAGAAAACAGAAAGTACTGAATAGAGGTGAAACCTCAAAATGGAGTGAGGTAACCAGTGGAGTACCACAGGGATCAGTATTTGGTCCTCTGCTATTCCTAATCTACATTAATCATTTAGATTCTGGTATAGTAAGCAAACTTGTTAAATTTGCAGACGACACAAAAATAGGAAACACTGGCAAACACTGCTGCAGCAGCAAAGGTCATTCAAAATGATCTAGACAGCATTCAGAACTGGGCAGACACATGGCAAATGACATTTAATAGAGAAAAGTGTAAAGTATTGCATGCAGGCAATACAAATGTGCATTATAAATATCATATGGGAGATACTGAAATTGAAGAAGGGAACTATGAACAAGACCTAGGAGTTTATGTTGACTCAGAAATGTCTTCATCTAGACAATGTGGGGAAACTATAAAAAAGGCCAACAAGATGCTCGGATACATTGTGAAAAGTGTTGAATTTAAATCAAGGGAAGTAATGTTAAAACTTTACAATGCATTAGTAAGACCTCACCTAGAATATTGTGTTCAGTTCTGGTCACCTCGTTACAAAAAGGATATTGCTGCTCTAGAAAGAGTGCAAAGAAGAGCAACCAGAATGATCCCGGGTTTAAAAGGCATGTCGTATGCAGACAGGCTAAAAGAATTGAATCTCTTCAGTCTTGAACAAAGAAGACGACGCAGTGATCTGATTCAAACATTCAAAATCCTAAAAGGTATAGACAATGTCGACCCAGGGGACTTTTTTGGCCGAAAAAAAGAAACAAGGACCAGGGGTCACAAATGGAGATTAGATAAAGGGGCATTCAGAACAGAAAATAGGAGGCACTTTTTTACACAGAGAATTGTGAGGGTCTGGAACCAACTCCCCAGTAATGTTGTTGAAGCTGACACCCTGGAATCCTTCAAGAAGCTGCTTGATGAGATTCTGGGATCAATAAGCTACTAACAACCAAACGAGCAAGATGGGCTGAATGGGGCCTCCTCTCGTTTGTAAACTTTATGTTCTTATGTACACAGCAGGGCAATGCTTCAGCCTGGCCCTTCACTTCACTACATTTGGGAGGGGGGGTTTACTTGTAGGTCATTTAAAAACACATTTTCAGGCCAAAACTGAAAAGATTGTATTTTTATTTGATTTAATTATTTCTACCAGTTCCACGTAACAGAGGAGTTCAGTAAGTGGGTAATATATAATCAATCAGAATGCTGACCCCCCTCCCCAATCAACAATTTATATTGATCAACAAATCATACCAAACATTATGATGTGTATTCAAACAGCAAAGATATCACAATAATTATTTCAGTTTGTATTAGAGCTTATAATACATGTGTACATCACACAGCCAGACCTTGTGAATACAGTATTACAGATTGCATACTACATGTGTACATCACACAGCCAGACCTTGTGAATACAGTGTTATAGATTGCATACTACATGTGTACATCACACAGCCAGACCTTGTGAATACAGTATTATAGATTGCATACTACATGTGTACCTCACACAGCCAGACCTTGTGAATACAGTATTATAGATTGCATACTACATGTGTACATCACACAGCCAGACCTTGTGAATACAGTGTTATAGATTGCATACTACATGTGTACCTCACACAGCCAGACCTTGTGAATACAGTATTATAGATTGCATACTACATGTGTACATCACACAGCCAGACCTTGTGAATACAGTATTATAGATTGCATACTACATGTGTACATTTCACTGCCAGACCTTGTGAATACAGTATTATAGATTGCATCCAAACTGCTGACACTCAGGAATATAAGTGCAATGCCACATTTTATGTCCTCATGATATGGCCAACAGAAAAGGACTCCAGGTTTCAGTGAAACCATTACTTTTATTGGATAGTCTAGTTAGCGTCTGTTCATAAGTCTTTATATTTTGCAGAGGTGGGGCTCTTCCAATTACGGAGGACCAACCTGTCTGCATTGATAATGCCCACCATGATCAAACTGAATTGGTTATTCGTCACCCCTGGAATCTCAGATCTGTCTTCCAGGAGTCACAGTCTGGGTTAAGCTGGCAGAGACTCCCCCAGCCACGCCCCCAAGCTATTTACAACTTTATTCCAGAATGGCAAGACCACTGGGCATTCTCATGTAGCATGCAAGAATGTGCCAGCCTCCCCGTGCATCTCCAGCACACATTAATACACAGTACAGCTGCTCTGTGGACCCTTGTAGGGGTTCAGTAATATCGATGTAGTATTTTGTATTGTATACATTTTTTTCTGACCTCTCTAATACTAGCCCCAGAATTTGACAAAATGTTTAAGCACGTCTCGGCATCAATTAGGCAGTTAAATCTCTGCCAGACAGTTTTGAGGTTTCCACAATCACCACTACACAGGGTATTAAATGTATTATAGCATGTAGATGCTGCATGAGATTCTCCTCCCAGTTCTGTAAAATTCTGCTCAATCACGGATTGCTTTTTGTGCTGGAGATGCAGACCCAAGACAGCAGCGACACAGTCTCTGAGTTGCAAATATCTTCAAAACTGTTCCCTACCAATCAAGTTATACTTAGTTATCAATTCCTGGTTTGACAAACACCCCATCTTTGTATAGGTCACCCAACAGCCATATTCCCTTATATAAAAAAAAAAAAAGAAGTCTTTCCTATGCGAATTACAGGGTTGCACAAACGGGTGAGGAAGTCCGTTTAATTTTGAGAGAGACTGAACATTTGCCCGTATCTCGAGTGTTCTAAATTGGTTCAGCACTGTCAATCCCACTCTTTTTTGGGGCTTGTTGCGATAAAACATCAATGGGGCAAAAAGGGTGAGTGAATGACTTCTCTATTTGAACCCAATATAAGTGCCAGCCAGTGCTGCACCAGTGTCTAGCTAACACGGCCATTTAAAATGCTGTATTACAGACGTGCTCAAATTTGTTGGTACCCTTACAGCTCATTGAAATAATGCTTCATTCCTCCTGAAAAGTGATGAAATTAAAAGCTATTTTATCATGTATACTTGCATGCCTTTGGTATGTCATAGAATAAAGCAAAGAAGCTGTGAAAAGAGATGAATTATTGCTTATTCTACAAAGATATTCTAAAATGGCCTGGACACATTTGTTGGTACCCCTTAGAAAAGATAATACATAATTGGATTATAGTGATATTTCAAACTAATTAGTTTCTTTAATTAGTATCACACATGTCTCCAATCTTGTAATCAGTCATTCAGCCTATTTAAATGGAGAAAAGTAGTCACTGTGCTGTTTGGTATCATTGTGTGCACCACACTGAACATGGACCAGAGAAAGCAAAGGAGAGAGTTGTCTGAGGAGATCAGAAAGAAAATAATAGACAAGCATGGTAAAGGTAAAGGCTACAAGACCATCTCCAAGCAGCTTGATGTTCCTGTGACAACAGTTGCAAATATTATTAAGAAGTTTAAGGTCCATGGAACTGTAGCCAACCTCCCTGAGCGCGGCCGCAAGAGGAAAATCGACCCCAGATTGAACAGAAGGATAGTGCAAATGGTAGAAAAAGAACCAAGAATAACTGCCAAAGAGATACAAGCTGAACTCCAAGGTGAAGGTACGTCAGTTTCTGATCGCACCATCCGTCGCTTTTTGAGCGAAAGTGGGCTCCATGGAAGAAGACCCAGGAGGACTCCACTTTTGACAGAAAAACATAAAAAAGCCAGACTGGAATTTGCTAAAATGCATATTGACAAGCCACAATCCTTCTGGGAGAATGTCCTTTGGACAGATGAGTCAAAACTGGAGCTTTTTGGCAAGTCACATCAGCTCTATGTTCACAGACGAAAAAATGAAGCTTTCAAAGAAAAGAACACCATACCTACAGTGAAACATGGAGGAGGCTCGGTTATGTTTTGGGGCTGCTTTGCTGCGCCTGGCACAGGGTGCTTTGAATCTGTGCAGGGCACAATGAAAGCTCAAGACTATCAAGGCATTCTGGAGCGAAACGTACTGCCCAGTGTCAGAAAGTTCTGTCTCAGTCGCAGGTCATGGGTCCTCCAACAGGATAATGACCCAAAACACACAGCTAAAAGCACCCAAGAATGGATAAGAACAAAACATTGGACTATTCTGAAGTGGCCTTCTATGAGTCCTGATCTGAATCCTATCGAACATCTATGGAAAGAGCTGAAACTTGCAGTCTGGAGAAGGCACCCATCAAACCTGAGACAGCTGGAGCAGTTTGCTCAGGAAGAGTGGGCCAAACTACCTGTTAACAGGTGCAGAAGTCTCATTGAGAGCTACAGAAAACGTTTGATTGCAGTGATTGCCTCTAAAGGTTGTGCAACAAAATATTAGGTTAGCGGTCCCATCATTTTTGTCCATGCCATTTTCATTTGTTTTATTATTTACGATATTATGTTGAATAAAAAATAAAAAGCAAAGTCTGATTTCTATTAAATATGGAATAAACAATGGTGGAAGCCAATTACTTTTGTCAGTTTCAAGTTATTTCAGAGAAAATTGCGCATTCTTCGTTTTTTGTGGAGGGGTACCAACAAATTTGAGCACGTCTGTATATAGTTCTATGTCAGGGAGAGCCAGGCCTCCCCTACACCTTGGTGCAAATAATTTTGCTACAGTAATCCTGGGTCTCTTCCCCTCCCAAATAATTTGTAATCAATCGAGTAAAATGCTTAAATGTTGAGGGTGGTATGTTTAGTGGTATCATCATGGAAATATAGTTAAAATTGTGGGGCAACCATTATTTTAATAATATTGTAGCGATCTCGGTTAACGCAGGCAGGCGCATCACACAGGACTAGGCAATCCACACACAGGCGGAGGGTGGGCGAGAACCCGGTTGTACAACATACGGCTCCTTTGCAAGGAGCGTATATCGGACTCATGTCTTCATGAGTGATTACATCACCTCCCAGCCCTGCTGCTGCCTTCACCCCTGCACGCCACAGTATTTATCTTTACCCATAGGGTAAGTTTATTTGTCTTCCACTTATCCAGATCGTTTTTCATTTTCTGTAGTAATGGGGTAATGTTAATATTAATAATTTCACTGAGATCCAGGGAAAGCAGAATTCCCAGATATTACACGCCACCTGGGATCTGTTTAAATTTCCATAGTTACTGTACTTGGACATAATTTAGATATTGGCATGGCTTAAGATTTATGCCAGTTGACTCTATATCCCGACATTTTGCATAACTTTGTTCATTTTTTTTCATGATTTTAGGCGTCAAGATTTAAAAGAGCAAGTAAAAGTTATGTGTGTCTATGAAAAGTAATTACAAAATTATTTATTTATATTAGAATCTTAAAAATACAAGCTTGTCTTAGCACACAGTAGATTTCAAAGTAAAGTTCACATATTTAAGGGAACTGTTTGGTTTTGCAATAATTTATTGCACACAGAAAAGTGGTGAAAGACAGAATCAGACACCAATGAAACAGAAATTATATTTCAGGCACAAAAAAAAAAATGTCACATGATATAGATACCATAATACCAAGTGAAGAGAAGAACGTGAAGCAATTTCTAAACTCAAGACAAAAGCAGCAGTGTTGAGTCGTAGTAAATTTGAATGCAGAAAGGTAAGCCATAAGCTCTGTTTCGTTTTCTATTTTTCCCATGTGTTCCATTTTTAAAAAAACAAGACCAATTTTAAGTTTCGAAAACTCTTCATGGAACCACCAGTCCTTACATTTATTTTTAGTCTTCCACGATTCGGCGTTTACATACCTTCCCATGACGCTGTTTCTCATGAACTGCAGAGTCAGAGAACGCACAATTTTGACCACTGTTGATTTTACAGTTTTCAGAAGGTCGTTTGTTACATTAATGCGATTTCTACATTAAGTTGTTGTGGCAGTAAATAATATTGCTTTGTGGTGATTTGGTGGTGGTTGGCAGGAATTTCCTATCCTGCCAAAATACATGTTGAATCATTGATGATAATTAGACTCCAGCCACATGGTATAAAAAAGGGAACACTCCTTTGTTTGGGGAGGAGTTTTGGCGAGTGTTTGTGCTGTGTTGCTGTTATTATTTTGGAAACGTTTTGTTAGTAGTGAAGGCGAATGCCCAGCCTGTGTTTTTTGTATTTTGTTTAAACCTTTTGTTCTGGCCCTTGAGCCGGTTATTTTGTTCCTGTTTATTGTGTTTGTTACTTGTTTTGTTAAACCTTTTTATTTAGCTTTGTGAGCAGTGTTTTTGTTTGTTCAACGTGTTGATTTATTTAACTGCAGCTTCCTTGTCTCCGAGTCTCCTTCCCAGCCGATACCACCCCGGCCCGCAACTCGACTCTGTCACAGCTGCATTATTTTTTCTTTCGTTTTTAATATTTTTTCAATTCTGTTAACTGTTACTTGATTAAAATAAATACAAAACAATACATAATGTATTGGCATTTACTTGAACAATGTAGCTTGAAAGTAAAAGTCCAGTACATAAATATCAAATTACAGGTATTTAAAAAAAAAAAAAAAAAAAAAAAAAAAAAATTGAAATTACTTATCAAATGGAGTATTGTTGAAACAAAAAACACTTCTGGTCTACAAATTACATTTACATACACAAATGGTTTTGGATATTTCTTATTGATTTTATTAATACAGATTAGCACAAACCCACATACCACTTCTTTAGGAGATTAGCATGAGCTGCTACAGGAAATCTGGAGAAGCTTCCCTTTTTGGCTGGTGTTGCAGCCACAAAACACTGCAATACACGGCTCACTAGCTTTAATTTGTATTAAATTAAAAGTAGGACTACTTACTGTAGAAATCACGTTAATGTTTATGCAAGAGCCTGGAAAAGGGTAAAGGTTATTAAAGTGTAAAAGTTATTACCGTAGATTGTATGCACTCTATTTAAGACTTTCAGTGTAATACTGGTGTAGCTCAATTTTGACAGAATGTGTCGCCACGAGAGGCACTCCGATCGATGAGCCAACTATACAGCTGGTGAGTAAAAAGTAAAAAGTTTCAAAGTGAAGGCAAACGCAGAGCTAATTCATTCATTAATGCCTACATTTCACACTGTGTATCTATGTTTGCACCATGCCTTTCAACACCCTAAAGGTCTGGACACACAAGTGCTTCGCTTTTATTTTGACGTGGTAGACAGCGCCACACCAGCGCGTCTGTACCCAAGCGTCAATTCCCTTTCCTGGGTAACACAGTACTTTATAGCATTCTATTTAGTGTGATAATACCCTGCCTCCCCCCACTGCCCGTACCAAAGACAAAGAAAAGATGGTTAGTGTGACATCAACAGAAGAGGAGGAGGAGGAGGAAGAAGAGATTCGTACTGTACATAAGTTTGAACATGCATTTCCATTTGACTTGAACTTCTTAAAAAGGGAATTTAGATTTCTTCTAAAATAAAGAACCCTTGTCTTTAATCATCTTTAGTACTGTGCCTATTTAAACAGATCGATAATCACAGTATGTGTGTTTGCAGATTTGTGCACGTTTTGTTTTTTGTGGGTGTACTTTACCTGTATATACATTGTGTGTAATGTGAACATTGTTTCCTGAATTAATTGTATATGCCAGCTTTCAGACCTGGCATATACAACCTTCATTGTCCTTATATTGTTTTAGCATAGCGAGATTCATTTACATACTAAAATTACCACACCATTTTTTTTGCTATTGAAGGAGCTGAGAAATACCTGCCCAATCCAGTCCCTTTTTAATTTGAGTACTTCATTACAGTTTCTTGTAAGAAAGCAATATCCACCCGTTTTGTTTTCAGGCAAGATAAAACTCTCTTTCTCTTTATAGGGTTACTACAGCCATTAATATTCCAAGTCATAAATTTGACAGATCTGTGTGTCATTTCATTGGGGGTTAGCAGGAATTGCACTTGCCTTTCCATCATGGTATTTTTTCCTTGTTATGAAATTCGATATATTAGATTATTTTTTAAGAAGGAAGGAAGAGAATTTTGCCAATTCTAAACATACAGAGGTCTTCGTAAATTTGCCCTATCATATTTGTATGTAAAAGCCTAATTTGTACAACATTATTGTAGACTGAACAGGACCGTAAACAAAAATAAACATTACGGTCTGAAAAAACACCTAAAACAAATACGTGCTGAATAAGCAAATACCAAACAGAAAGGCACATAAAAGCCTTTCTTCGTTTTTCCACTTTCCTTTCAGGGGAAACGTACACATACTTCGGTCCATGGTAAGCGTGCCGGCAGCTACTCATTACAGCCCCTCCCCACCCCCATGCTTCTATCACGCATCAGATAAAACAGCGCAAACAAGTTACATCTATATTATCAACATGAAGAGACACACCACTACATGCACACACTGGAAACCTGTGCACTTGTGCTAAAATACACCTGCACACACGCCTATACATACCCGTGCACACAAACCAACATTCTTTCATGCACATGTACAGAGATATGCATTACCACTGACCCACATAAAACAAAGCTTAAAACATCAATTTCGTCCTGTCATTATGCGTTGTGAATTAGAACATTCAGAAGTAATGCATTAATGTGCGAGACTTAACAACATACAGTGGTTTGCAGAAGTATTCATCCCCCTGCAAAGTTTTCACATTTTGTTGGCACCTGAGCGTACTCCACGACGCTTTCAAATTACATGTAGAATCTACACAAACTACTCCACTTTGATAAAAATGCGTACAGAATATAAATAAGTAAGATTTACAGAGAAAAACAGATTAATCTCAGTTGCATAAGTATTCAACCCCTTTGCTACTGCAGCCCTAAATCAGCTCAGGTGCAAATGATTTGTTTGAAAGGTCACAAAATTAGTGAAATGGTTTGAGCCTGTGTGTAATCAGAGTGGTTTGACTTGTAGATAATTTCTCTCAGGTATATAAAGACTTTCAAGCTGCAACTCACATAGTGATCCAACAAAGCAACCATTAACACCAAGGAGCTTTAAAACAAGCCAGGGATAAAGTGGTAGAGAGGCACAGAGCAGGAGAAGGGTACAAGAAAATTTCAAAAGGCGCTAATTATCCCTCTCAGCACAGTGAAGTCCATCATTAAGAAGTGGAAGATACATCAATACCACCCAGACACTACCCAGATCAGGTCGCCCTCCCAAACTGAGCAGCCAGGCAAGCAGGGAACTGGTTCGGGATGTCGCTCTGAAGCCAACAATGACTTTGAGAGATCTGCAAAGTTCTGTGTCTGAGATGGGAGTCAGTGTTCACACATCAACAATAAGATGGTCCCTACACAAAACTGGCCTGTATGGATGGGTGGCAAGAAAGAAGCCATTACTCAAAAAGCCTCATCTTAAAGCACGTATGGAGTTTGCGAAAAAGCATGTAGATGATACTGCAGACATGTAGAAAAAGGTTTAGTGGTCAGACGAGACAAAAATTGAACTTTTTGGTCTAAATTCCAAGCGTTACGTCTGGCGCAAGCCCAACACTACACCTCACCCAGTCAACACCATCCCAACTGACAAGCATGGTGGTGGCAGCATCATCATGTTATGGGGAGGCTTCTCTTCAGCAGGGACTGGGAAGCTTGTCAGGATAGAGGGGAGAATGGATGGTGCAAAGTACAGACGAATACTTGAGGAAAACCGGCTTGAGTCAGCCAAGACTGGGGAGGAAATTCACATTTAAGCAGGACAATGACCCGAAGCACAAAGCCAAAGCCACACTGGAGTGGTTGAACAAGAAGTGAATTCATGTTCTTGAGTGACCCAGTCAAAGTCCTGACTTGAATCCAATCGAAAATTAATGGTGAGACTTGAAGATTGCAGTCCATCGACGATCCCCAACAAACTTATCAGAACTGGATCAATTTTCCCATGAAGAATGCTGAAATTTTTGCCCATTCTACTGTAGAAAGCTAGTAGAGACCTATCCAAAAAGACTCATAGCAGTAATTGCTGAGAAAGGTGCTTCTACCAAGTACTGACTTAAGGGGCTGAATACTGATGCAGCCAGTAAATTTCATTTTGCACATTTTCTTTGCAAGTTTTGCTGACATTTAACCTCCTTCTCATATAACAGTGTTCTGTTTAACCACTACAGCTCTGAATAAAAAAAGAAGTTTGTTTGAAAAACTGTGCATAAATTATTTGCAATTCAACAAAATCTGACATTATTGGAGGGGGTGAATACTTCTGCAAACCACTGTATATCCTTATGTATACACTACAGAACTGTATTAATTTTCTATCCTACCTAACAAACAAACAATTGGGATGCAATATTAAAGTGACAGAGAAATTGTCCATCAGCCCCAACTCCTCACTCAAGATATTATTGTCCGTTGTGTGGCTCAACACCTACAGTGAATTCTATCCATGGCAGTTCTTGAATAAATCTTTCAGGTCAGCCGGGTCGTGGAACCGTTCACTATTTCACTTCCATGTAAACCGCAGAGTGGCAGGATAAGACAAGGAGTATTTTACATGTAGATCGTGAAGCTTCTTTCCCTGGACATGTCAGGAAAAAGGAAAGCCTGCATCCCTCCCAGACCACTCCACCTGTTTCTCACAGCTGCAAGCACTTTCTCCCTTGTTATGACCCTCAGGAACCTCATAATGATGGGTCCTGGGGGTTGCTCATCACTGGGCCTCGGTGCTAGAGATCGGTGTGCTCTCGCTCAATTTCAAATTCGTGGTTGAGAGCTACACCCAGAGCTTCTGATATAATGCGCTGCACATACTTAATCATCCCTCCAGCTTCTCTGCCTTCCTTCAAACCAATCAGTCTGATCTTACTGCGGCAGCTCCGGTTCTCGAGATCTTCAACACCGGCTCCAGTGTCTCAAGCTGTTTCGAGTGTTGAGTGTATCACTCACAAGGCGTGTGTCACGTGTCACCATTCACAAGGCAAGCGTCATGTATCATCATTCACAAGGCATGTGTTTGTATCCTCTACCCCTGAGACCTGCTCCTCAGCCTGGTCAAGCCTTTGTTTTATCGTGTCCACTGATGTCTTGAGTTGAGCAGTTATTTCTTTAATTGTCTAGACATCATTAGCAACCGCCTGTAGTGTAGCATTCATTTTGCTCATTTCGGTTACCAGTTCCTTTAGGTTCGATGTCTGGGTTGCTGCCGTTGCTGGTGATATCGGGCTCAGAAGGAGGGCTGGTTCATGTTCTTTTGGCAGGACCCTTGAAAAAGTTTGATGTAGAGCTTGTCATTATGGATTAACAGTCTACTGCTTACAGAAAAATGATCCAGGTTTTCATATATCTGTAGTTTTTTGTAATACTTAAAAGAAACAACGCTGTAGGATTTTGCAAAATCAATGGTGGGTTAGCAGAGCTACTTTAGAGCATGGCCATCATCTCTGCATTCCTACATGACTCCTCCAAAACCTCATTTCTAATCTCCAACACTACTGCTGCAAGTCGTAGCTGGAGCGTGCCTGTTCTATTGGGCTCACAGTGACACACAGGTAGTGCTGGAGCGTGCCTGTTCTATTGGGCTCACAGTGACACACAGGTAGTGCTGGAGCATGCCTGTTCTATTGGGCTCACAGTGACACACAGGTAGTGCTGGAGCGTGCCTGTTCTATTGGGCTCACAGTGACACACAGGTAGTGCTGGAGCATGCCTGTTCTATTGGGCTCACAGTGACACACAGGTAGTGCTGGAGCGTGCCTGTTCTATTGGGCTCACAGGGACACACAGGTAGTGCTGGAGCATGCCTGCTCTATTCTATTGGGCTCACAGTGACACAAAGGTAGTGCTGGAGCATGCCTGTTCTATTGGGCTCACAGTGACACACAGGTAGTGCTGGAGCATGCCTGTTCTATTGGGCTCACAGTGACACACAGGTAGTGCTGGAGCATGCCTGTTCTATTGGGCTCACAGTGACACACAGGTAGTGCTGGAGCATGCCTGTTCTATTCTATTGGGCTCACAGTGACACACAGGTAGTGCTGGAGCATGCCTGTTCTATTCTATTGGGCTCACAGTGACACACAGGTAGTGCTGGAGCATGCCTGTTCTATTCTATTGGGCTCACAGTGACACACAGGTAGTGCTGGAGCATGCCTGTTCTATTCTATTGGGCTGTGTTCCTATAGCTAGAAAAATTAGCTTCCTTGCAGGGGAATGGAGATAAACTGGCTTGTCAACACTGTCTGCTACTGGCCCTGAAAGGCTAAACTATGGAAGACGTGAAGGAATTAGATTTTAAATAGAATTGTGGCGAAAAAAACAAAACATGACAAATCAAAACACCAAGTCACGTGTTTCATTGTGTAACATAAAAACTTTTACCCAAAAACCTTTAACATCATTTTCTTAAGCTTCAAAAAGATGAACTTCCCCCTGATTAGTCACAGCTGGGTTTCATTCCAGTGTTTTACACACTGGAGAACCCCCTGATCACAGCACCTGCTTGTTCAGGGGTGACCCCGAGATCGCCAAGCAGACGTCGCTGATGCAATCAGGGGGTTCCCCGAGGCTGTAATACAACCCAGCTGAGGCTCCTCAGGGTGTCGGCTGGTCTATCATACATGTATCCAAGATATCGAGTGTACTGGAATCTGCAGGTCTGTGGAGGAGCCTGTCTGCTTGTCTGACTCGCATCTCTGCATGTGCGCAGCTGTATAGGTCACACTGATGTATTGACACATCACCGATAATCTACCAGAAACTTCCACAAACACCAAACATGAAAAGTACCACGACAATGAATGCAAACACATATTAAAAAATAAACTATTTCAAAATTTAAATACTTTGTCAACATAAAAAAACCGCTTTTGATCTACACAGATCTCTGTCAGAATGTTAATTACTGTTTATCCAAGACTCAATCTACACTCTTAAAACCGATACGTTTTTTTTTTTGCTGAATAACTTAAACAAAACAATGACATGCATATACATATATAAAATACATATATTAACACACACAAAGATGAACTGCAATTGCCAATTGAAAAGTATATATCTTACATTAGTTTGTATCAAACACTGCAAAAAGCGTGTATTTATCTGCATATGTATGACGTACCGTTACCGTTACAGTACTAAACACGACATGTTGTACTGTATGTACAGTGGAGAAAAACATTGCCTTTCCACTAAGACTTTTACCATATTGAAACCCTTAATGTAGTATCTCGGGTACAATCTGGTCGGATGCACAGCTCGTTGATCAAAATCCCCATTTAAATGAAACCCCGCTGTGATTAAAAGAACAGATTTACACACCAACAACAACCCGTGCAAGCACTGATCATGTCTGCATGTGTAATAATAATAATAATAATAATAATAATAATAATAATAATAATAATAATAATAATAATAAACCACGTATATTCAGGACCACAGTAATGTAATTCTATTAAAAGCCCCACTCCCGCATTTTCAAACGCATTTTTGATGTATTTGTAAGTAACCCCCATGTATTCACACGTCTCCACTCTCACCACTTGCAGTTCAGTATTACAGCGTTTTATTTTAATCTCTTACCTCGACTGTCGCCCATCCCGTTTAGCCAGACCGCCGGGTGAAACAACTCGGGCCTCTGAACAGGCGCCTGAAAAGCCAGACGCCTCTAAACACTTATCCGCCTGCCCGAGGATTTGCGTAGCACGACAATAAGGTGAAATAAAACTATTTAAATTAAAACTTGACTGATACCTTGGCTTGCAAAAACGAACCCGGCCGAACCGGCCCAACTAAACACTCTCGCTCTCTCTAGCTCGATCTCGCTAAGACAGACGTACCTCGTTCCCAGCAAACCCACTCCGCAAAATACACATTAAATATATTAGTTACATCAATAAAGTATGATCTAAGCAAAGGTGTGCACGTTTCCAAAGAGTTTATCAGATATAAAATTGTTTCCAATTGTTTTTTAGCGAGGTAAATATGATTTATAACGCGTTGTCGGCGAGTATGATATACAGGAATCAGGTAAGGCCTGTTTATTTAGTCTTTTTTAACCGAGTTCCCATTCACAGGAAGCCGCTGTTTGCGGAGGCTGTGAAACTGAAGCCATTTTGGCTCAGCGGGGTCCGCATCGAGCATACAGCTCGGATACAGAATGGCGACCACATAAAACACACAGTTTCCTATCAAACAGTGTACATATCACAACAGGAAACAACGCAAGCCCACCAGAAAGCAAACACAATTAGATGTTTATTATTGTAATTGTTATCCCCTGATAATTGTAGCAGTTTTTAGTGGATTCGCCATTTAAAAAAAATAAAAAACAGTAGTGATGAGAAAAGTGAAGCTTCGTGAATCACTGAACCCTTTGAACTATCGGTTCGCCTAAAAGTTCATCAATCACATGAAGCGCTTCGTGCCACCTAGTGGTCGATCTGCACAACCCAATGTCTTTAAGGTCGAGGCATTAGAGAAATGAAACAGAACTATCAATACTAAGGACATGACATTACAAACAACTACACTATTAGTTTACAGAGAAGGTAATGGCGCGTAATATATTTTTGATAGACATTATTAAGCAGTATAAATGTTCTCAGTTATACTGAGAATGTATGATTTAAACAATCACTATATAGATGTTCTGCTTGTAGGAACATTTCAGTGTAATAATATCATAATAATAAATTGAGAAATGCAGAATTCATGTATTTCCAATATGGGATGTATGTATATTAGTGATGGGAATGATGGGCTTCAGTCTAGACCCTCGAGGCAAACAGTGTCACGAAGCAAAGGTTCATTTGGTTCCTTTTGTTCACGGTGCTGTTACCACAGTGTTCACGGTGCGCTGTTACCACAGTGTTCACGGTGTGCTGTTACCACAGTGTTCACGGTGTGCTGTTACCACAGTGTCCACGGTGCTGTTACCACAGTGTTCACGGTGTGCTGTTACCAGTGTTCACTGTGCTGTTACCACAGTGTTCACGGTGCTGTTACCACAGTGTTCATGGTGTGCTGTTACCACAGTGTTCACGGTGCTGTTACCAGTGTTCACGGTGCTGTTACCACAGTGTTCACAGTGTGCTGTTACCACAGTGTTCACGGTACATGGGTGAGGATATAGGTGGGGAGGGATGGGCGTGGATGTACGTGGGGAGGGATGGGCGTGGATGTACGTGGGGAGGGATGGGTGTGGATGTACGTGGGGAGGGATGGGTGTGGATGTACGTGGGGAGGGATGGGTGGGGATGTAGGGGAGGGATGGGTGAGGATGTAGGTGGGGAGGGATGGGTGAGGATGTAGGTGGGGAGGGATGGGTGAGGATGTAGGGGAGGGATGGGTGTGGATGTAGGTGGGGAGGGATGGGTGAGGATGTAGGTGGGGAGGTTTTACTCAAGGATTCGTCTGTACTTTGCACCATCCATTCTCCCCTCTATCCTGACAAGCTTCCCAGTCCCTGCTGAAGAGAAGCCTCCCCATAACATGATGCCGCCACCACCATGCTTGTCAGTTGGGATGGTGTTGACTGGGTGATGTGCAGTGTTGGGCTTGCGCCAGACATAACGCTTGGAATTTAGACTGAAAAGTTCATTTTTTGTCTCGTCTGACCACAAAACCTTTTTCCACATGTCTGCAGTATCATCTACATGCTTTTTCGCAAACTCCATACGTGCTTTAAGATGAGGCTTTTTGAGTAATGGCTTCTTTCTTGCCACCCATCCATACAGGCCAGCTTTGTGTAGGGACCATCTTATTGTTGATGTGTGAACACTGACTCCCATCTCAGACACAGAACTTTGCAGATCTCTCAAAGTCATTGTTGGCTTCAGAGTGACATCCCGAACCAGTTTCCTGCTTGCCCGGCTGCTCAGTTTGGGAGGGCGACCTGATCTGGGTAGTGTCTGGGTGGTATGATGCATCTTCCACTTCTTAATGATGGACTTCACTGTGCTGAGAGGGATAATCAGCGCCTTTGAAATTTTCTTGTACCCTTCTCCTGCTCTGTGCCTCTCTACCACTTTATCCCTGACTTGTTTGAAAGCTCCTGGTTGCTTTGTTAGATCACTATGTGAGTTGCAGCTTGAAAGTCTTTATATACCTGAGAGAAATTATCTACAAGTTAAACCACTCTGAGTACACACAGGCTGAAACCATTTCACTAATTTTGTGACAAACAAATCATTTGCACCTGAGCTGATTTAGGGCTGCAGTAGCAAAGGGGTTGAATACTTATGCAACTGAGATTAATCTGTTTTTCTCTGTAAATCTTTCTCATTTATATTCTATATGCATTTTTTTAACTTTATCAAAGTGGAGTAGTTTGTGTAAATTCTACATGTAATTTGAAAGCGTCGTGGATTATGCTCAGGTGCCAACAAAATGTGAAAACTTTGCAGGGGGGTGGTTTGCAGAAGTGAATACTTCTGCAAACCACTATATATATATATATATATATATATACAGTGCCTTGCAAAAGTATTCAGACCCCTGACCAATTCTCTCATATTACTGAATTACATTGAAATTTCATTCTGTTTGATATTTTATTTTAAAACACTGAAACTCAAAATCAATTATTCTAAGGTGACATTGGTTTTATGCTGGGAAATATTTTTAAGAAAAATAAAAAAACTGAAATATCTTGCTTGCATAAGTATTCAATCCCTGTGCTGTGGAAGCTCCCAGTTTACACCGATGAAAGAAATTGCCCTAACGAGGACACAATTACCTTAACATTGGCCTCCACCTGTGAACCATTAAAGTTGCTGTCACATTTTCTGGATAAAAAACCCACTGTTGAAGGATCGCTGGTCAGGCTGTGAATCTGAAGGAAAATGAAGACCAAAGAGCATTCTACAGAAGTTAGAGATAAAGTAAAACAAATGTATAGATTAGGGAAAGTGTACAAAATAATATGCAAGTGTTTGGATATCCCAGTGAGCACAGTTGGATCAATAATCAGGAAGTGGAAGCTGCATCACACCACCCAGGCACTGCCAAGAAAAGGCCGCCCCTCAAAACTCAGCGCTCAAACAAGAAGGAGACTTGTGAGAGAAGCCACAGAGAGGCCAACAAATCACTCTGAAGGAGCTACAGAGTTCTTTGGCTGGGAGTGGAGTAATGGTGCACCAGTCAACCATATCAAGAGCTCTGCAAAACACTGGCCTGTATGGGAGGGTGGCAAGAAAGAAGCCGTTACTCAAAAAGTACCATCTGAAAGCACGTCTGGAGTTTGCCAGAAAGCATGAGAGTGACCCAGCTGCGATGTGGGAAAAGGTTTTGTGGTCAGATGAGATCAAGATAGAGCTTTTTGGCCAAAACTCAAAGCGCTATGTGTGGCGCAAACCTAACACTGCCCATGCCTCAAGACACACCATCCCTACAGTGAAGTATGGTGGTGGCAGCATCATGCTGTGGGGATGCTTCTCATCAGCAGGGACTGGGCATCTTGTTAAAATTGAAGGAAGAATGGATGGAGCAAAATACAGGGAAATACTGCAAAAGAACCTGCTTCAGTCCGCTAAAAAACAGAAGCTTTTGAGGAAATTCACCTTTCAGCAGGACAATGATCCCAAGCACAAGGCCAAAGCAACACAAGTCACCCTGGACCCCTGCCTCTCTTATTCCCAGCACATCTCCACTCTGGCACGCACTTGCCGATTCTTCCTGAGCAACATCCGAAGAATCCGACCCTTCCTCACCAACTATGCGTCCAGGCCCTGGTACTCTCCCGCCTAGACTACTGCAACTCCCTCCTGGCTGGCCTCCCTGCGTCCGCCACCCGTCCGCTCCAGCTCATCCAGAACTCTGCTGCCCGCCTGGTGTTCTCTCTGCCTTGCTTCGCCCACGCTACTCCACTACTCCGCTCGCTCCACTGGCTCCCGATCACCGCTCGCATCCAGTTCAAGACTCTTGTACTAGCCTACAGATGCCTTGACCAGACTGCACCCAGCTACCTCCAGACCCTCATCTCTCCCTACACCCCCACTCGACCTCTCCGCTCCGCCTGCACTAGAAGACTAGCTCTACCTCCGCTACGCTCCCCTGCCTCCAGAGCCCGCTCCTTCTCCACCCTTGCTCCGCAGTGGTGGAATGACCTTCCTACAGATGTCAGGACTGCCCAGTCCCTGACCACATTCCGGCGCCTCCTTAAGACTCACCTCTTCAAACAGCACCTGTAGAACTCCTCTGTTTGTATCCTGGGACACTATCACCCTTCATTTAACTGTGCCTAATTTTGCTCTTATCTGCACCCTATTTTACTGCATTTAATCCTGTACTTCAGAATACTGTAATCTGCCAAGTGTTTAACCTGTAGTACTTTGTATTTAATCATATCCTGATGTAACTATCACTATTTAATCATATCCTGATGTAACCATCACTATTATCTGCTGTATTATTGAATTGTGGTTTATCACACTTGTACTTTGCTTGAACAAAAGTTATTGTATTTCTTGCTCTTATTGTATTACTTGTATTGTAACACTTGAAATGTATTTGTTTACGATTGTAAGTCGCCCTGGATAAGGGCGTCTGATAAGAAATAAATAATAATAATAATAATAATAATAACATTGGAGTGGCTCAAGAACAAAAAGGTGAATGTCCTACAGTGGCCCAGTCAAAGTCCTGATCTCAATCCCATTGAGAATCTGTGGCACTATTTGAAAATTGCGGTCCACAAGCGTCATCCAACCAACCTGAACAACCTGGAGCAAATCTGCCAAGAAGAATGGGCCAAAATCACTCCAACACTGTGTGCAAAGCTGGTACATACTTACCCCAAAAGACTTAAAGCTGTTATTGCAGCGAAAGGTGGCTCAACCAAATATTAATGCGTGGGGGTTGAATACTTATGTAAGCAAGATATTTCAGTTTTTTATTTTTCTTAAAAATATTTCCCAACATAAAACCAATGTCACCTTACAATAATTGATTTTGAGTTTCAGTGTTTTAAAATAAAATATCAAACAGAATGAAATTTCAATGTACCATTTGTAATTCAGTAATATGAGAGAATTGGTCAGGGGTCTGAATACTTTTGCAAGGCACTGTATATATATATATATATATATATATATATATATATATATATATATATATATATATATATTAGAGCGCATTCCATCTATATCTTTAGATGATTAGCGCCCTCTACCAGTCTGTTGTCATTAATAATAATAATAATAATAATAATAATAATATCATCTATAAAATTCCTGCTTTTCCTGTTTACCTAGATATACAGTGCCTTGCGAAAGTATTCGGCCCCCTTGAACTTTGCGACCTTTTGCCACATTTCAGGCTTCAAACATAAAGATATGAAACTGTAATTTTTGGTGAAGAATCAACAACAAGTGGGACACAATCATGAAGTGGAACGAAATTTATTGGATATTTCAAACTTTTTTAACAAATAAAAAACTGAAAAATTGGGCGTGCAAAATTATTCAGCCCCTTTACTTTCAGTGCAGCAAACTCTCTCCAGAAGTTCAGTGAGGATCTCTGAATGATCCAATGTTGACCTAAATGACTAATGATGATAAATAGAATCCACCTGTGTGTAATCAAGTCTCCGTATAAATGCACCTGCACTGTGATAGTCTCAGAGGTCCGTTTAAAGCGCAGAGAGCATCATGAAGAACAAGGAACACACCAGGCAGGTCCGAGATACTGTTGTGGAGAAGTTTAAAGCCGGATTTGGATACAAAAAGATTTCCCAAGCTTTAAACATCCCAAGGAGCACTGTGCAAGCGATAATATTGAAATGGAAGGAGTATCAGACCACTGCAAATCTACCAAGACCTGGCCGTCCCTCTAAACTTTCAGCTCATACAAGGAGAAGACTGATCAGAGATGCAGCCAAGAGGCCCATGATCACTCTGGATGAACTGCAGAGATCTACAGCTGAGGTGGGAGACTCTGTCCATAGGACAACAATCAGTCGTATACTGCACAAATCTGGCCTTTATGGAAGAGTGGCAAGAAGAAAGCCATTTCTTAAAGATATCCATAAAAAGTGTCGTTTACAGTTTGCCACAAGCCACCTGGGAGACACACCAAACATGTGGAAGAAGGTGCTCTGGTCAGATGAAACCAAAATCGAACTTTTTGGCAACAATGCAAAACGTTATGTTTGGCGTAAAAGCAACACAGCTCATCACCCTGAACACACCATCCCCACTGTCAAACATGGTGGTGGCAGCATCATGGTTTGGGCCTGCTTTTCTTCAGCAGGGACAGGGAAGATGGTTAAAATTGATGGGAAGATGGATGGAGCCAAATACAGGACCATTCTGGAAGAAAACCTGATGGAGTCTGCAAAAGACCTGAGACTGGGACGGAGATTTGTCTTCCAACAAGACAATGATCCAAAACATAAAGCAAAATCTACAATGGAATGGTTCACAAATAAACATATCCAGGTGTTAGAATGGCCAAGTCAAAGTCCAGACCTGAATCCAATCGAGAATCTGTGGAAAGAACTGAAAACTGCTGTTCACAAATGCTCTCCATCCAACCTCACTGAGCTCGAGCTGTTTTGCAAGGAGGAATGGGCAAAAATTTCAGTCTCTTGATGTGCAAAACTGATAGAGACATACCCCAAGCGACTTACAGCTGTAATCGCAGCAAAAGGTGGCGCTACAAAGTATTAACTTAAGGGGGCTGAATAATTTTGCACGCCCAATTTTTCAGTTTTTTATTTGTTAAAAAAGTTTGAAATATCCAATAAATTTCGTTCCACTTCATGATTGTGTCCCACTTGTTGTTGATTCTTCACAAACAATTACAGTTTCATATCTTTATGTTTGAAGCCTGAAATGTGGCAAAAGGTCGCAAAGTTCAAGGGGGCCGAATACTTTCGCAAGGCACTGTAAATGCTGTCTTTCATACTGTAGACCATTCCATCCTACTTTACCATTTTAGAAATATAGCCAAACATTAGAACAGAAAATAGGAGGCACTTTTTTACACAGAGAATTGTGGGAGTTGGAACCAACTCCCCAGTAATGTTGTTGAAGCCTGACACCCTGGGATCCTTCAAGAAGCTGCTTGATGAGATTCTGGGATCAATAAGCTACTAACAACCAAACGAGCAAGATGGGCTGAATGGCCTCCTCTCATTTGTAAACTTTCTTATGTTCTTAATTATTTCTGTATTTGATGCCGAGAGACTAATGCATGCCTTTGTTTCATCTAGAATTGATTATTGTAATGCACTTTTTTCTGGTGTCCCAAAACGTGTGGTATCCCACTTGCAGCTTGTTCAGAATACTGCCGCTAGAATTCTGATTAAAACCAGGAAAAGTGAACATATTACCCCTGTTTTGGCCTCTTTACACTGGCTACCTGTGCAGTAAAGCATTGATTTTAAGATGTTGCTGTTAACTTACAAGGCCCTGAATGAATTAGCACCTAGTTATTTGCAGGAGTTACTGACCCCGTATCTTCCAAACCGCACTCTGAGATCACAGGATGCAGGGCTGCTGGTTATTCCTAGGATCAACAAAAGCAACACGGGAGGAGGGAGGGCTTTTTCTTGTAGAGCTCCTGAATTATAGAATGCTCTGCCTTCGTTTGTCAGGGAAGCTAGGACTGTTACAGTTTTCAAGTCAAGACTAAAAATGCACTTTTATAAAATGACTTTCTTATCTCAGTGGGTTTTAATGTAACTTTAAAATTGCTGCTTTTGTATTATGTGTGTACTGTTATTTATTTAAATGGTCTGACTGTGGCAGTTGTATGTGTGACACGCTATACAAATGTATTGTGATTTGTTCTTTTTTCTGCTATGTACTGTACAGTGCTTTGCAATACTTTTGTATAAAAAGCGCTATATAAATGCAATCAATAAAGTAATGAATTAAAAATGACCTTTCTATGGGGAAGATGGAAGGATACGTGCAAAACCCCCACAATGCTGCTGTGAGTCGTGTTTAGCAGCTGTAAAGTCTGATTTTACCGGCCGCTTAAAGTGTACGTAAAGAATGGTGTTCACCTGGCGTTCTGCACCTGCTATCAAATTTACACTTTGCCATCATTAATCCATCTATTATATTGAAATGCATTCAGATAAAGAAAAGAGCATAGACAAGGGCAGGATCTGGATACTAAGCGGGCGCAAATAGTAGAATGTGATGGAAGGATTGTGCCTTGCACTTAAGCAATTGCTGACCCTCTGTCGTCAGGTGCAAGTAGTAGGTGGTAATGAAGTGATTGTCCAAAAAATCTGTGCTTTATTTTATAAATAAACACAAAGAGCCGCCCCTCTACCAACGATGGTATCGGGGGGTACACGGCGGGCTTTGCAGACCCGAAAATAAACAACAGAAATAATAGTCCAGTGAATCGCGTTGCTCTGGCGTCCTCAGAGCACACAGCGGTGAAACAGGCCGTGGTGAGAGTGCAGGGAAGTGCTCCGGTGTGTCTGTGGGTTCCACAGCCGCACCCCCGCGGTGCTCAATCCCTCTCTGCAACACAAAACACAAACGTAACAAAACAAACTGCTAAAAGCTCCGGCCGTCTGGTTACGTTCGTCAGTGCAGCGGCTTCCCCTTTGTACCCACAAAACCCTCCCTGCAATCAACCCGTCGCCATGGTTTCTCCAATAGAGGGCCGTGCCGCAGCTGATTGCAATGGAGTCGTTCCGGGTACGTGCAACTACGCGCCCCTCCTAATATGGTCAAAGTTGGCCCAAGAACATAAGAAGAACATAAGAACATAAGAAAGTTTACAAACGAGAGGAGGCCATTCGGCCCATCTTGCTCGTTTGGTTGTTAGTAGCTTATTGATCCCAGAATCTCATCAAGCAGCTTCTTGAAGGATCCCGGGGTGTCATCTTCAACAACATTACTGGGGAGTTGGTTCCAGACCCTCACAATTCTTTGTGTAAAAAAGTGCCTCCTATTTTCTGTTCTGAATGCCCCTTTATCTAATCTCCATTTGTGACCCCTGGTCCTTGTTTCTTTTTTCAGGTCAAAAAAGTCCCCTGGGTCGACATTGTCAATACCTTTTAGAATTTTGAAAGCTTGAATCAGATCACCGCGTAGTCTTCTTTGTCAAGACTGAATAGATTATTATTATTATTATTTATTTCTTAGCAGACGCCCTTATCCAGGGCGACTTACAATTGTAAGCAAAAACATTTCAAGCGTTACAATACAAGTAATACAATAAGAGCAAGAAATACAATAACTTTTGTTCAAGTAAAGTACAAGTTTGACAAACCACAATTCAATAATACAGCAGGTAATAGTGATAGTTACATCAGGATATGATTAAATAGTGATAGTTACATCACGATGTGATTAAATACAAAGTACTACAGGTTAAAAACTTGGCAGATTACAGTATTCTGAAGTACAGGATTAAATGCAGTAAAATAGGGGCTGATAAGAGCAAAATAAAGCACATTTACATGAAGGGTGATAGTGTCCCAGGATACAAACAGAGGAGTTCTACAGGTGCTCTTTGAAGAGGTGGGTCTTAAGGAGGCGCCGGAATGTGGTCAGGGACTGGGCAGTCCTGACATCTGTAGGAAGGTCATTCCACCACTGCGGAGCAAGGGTGGAGAAGGAGCGGGCTTTGGAGGCAGGGGAGCGTAGCGGTGGTAGAGCTAGTCTTCTAGTGCAGGCGGAGCGGAGAGGTCGAGTGGGGGTGTAGGGAGAGATGAGGGTCTGGAGGTAGCTGGGTGCAGACTGGTCAAGGCATCTGTAGGCTAGTACAAGAGTCTTGAACTGGATGCGAGCGGTGATCGGGAGCCAGTGGAGCGAGCGGAGTAGTGGAGTAGCGTGGGCGAAGCGAGGCAGAGAGAACACCAGGCGGGCAGCAGAGTTCTGGATGAGCTGGAGCGGACGGGTGGCGGACGCAGGGAGGCCAGCCAGGAGGGAGTTGCAGTAGTCTAGGCGGGAGAGTACCAGGGCCTGGACCAGGAGCTGGGTAGCATAGTTGGTGAGGAAGGGTCGGATTCTTCGGATGTTGCTCAGGAAGAAGAATAGATTCAATTCTTTTAGCTTGTCTGCATATGACATGCCTTTTAAACCCGGGATAATTCTGGTCGCTCTTCTTTGCACTTTTCCAAACAAGTCCGTTTCATGCTGAGTAACCTCAGCCGTAAGGACTCTCGGCTCGTTCTCAGAAAACGTTTTTCTTTTTCCGTGCGCCAAGAGGACTTTGCTGTCCTTCCTCTGACATTTTTTTTTTTTCTGGTTTGTATTTTCATGCTCCACAAACGTCATACAGCGACTGCCCTCTGTACTCCTAAACTCTTGCAAAGACCCGCATTATCATAATTGCAGATCATTATTTGTGTGTGTTGTTTAATTTGCATTGCTCTTAAGCTTACATAGGGTGCAGTGCAAAATAATTGCTGTCCTCAATGCAATTTGAATTTTGCATCTTTATGTTATTTGCACTGCGTCTATACTTACACCTTCTCTTGCAATTCCAACACAAGTTTGGAATAGCGTTACAGGAAAGGAGACCCAGGAGGCCTGCAGACTGATACCAATGGACAATACTTATTGTGCAAAAAGGAGAACTGACAAAGAGCTGAATGCTGAGAACGGCAGTTAAAATGTTGCAAGCATTAAGTCTGGTGATCGGAATCGGACCTTGTTATTACTATAAAGACTAAACGTGAAAATCTATTTTTGTGCTGAACATGGAATTCTAACGTGGATACTGTAAATCTGCTAACAAAGCTTAGCACTCCCTAAGAGAGTTTGAGGGAGAGGGTTTCAGCCAGGCAGCCTGGAGAAGCTACAGTCTGAGAGCCCGGCCTCGGTGAGAACCACTCTTGCTGTAAAGCAACAGAGACTATTTTCAGACAAACCCGTGCGAGTCTATTGCAACACAGCTTCAAGGACTGTGCCAGGCCACCTGCGTGGATGAAGGTTGAACGGACGGACAACGCATAAGGACTCTGCTGTTGATGCGGACAACTCATAAGGACTGTGCCGTTGATGCGGACAACGCATAAGGACTGTGCTGTTGATGCGGACAACGCATAAGGACTGTGCTGTTGATGCGGACAACGCATAAGGACTCTGCTGTTGATGCGGACAACTCATAAGGACTGTGCCGTTGATGCGGACAACGCATAAGGACTCTGCTGTTGATGCGGACAACGCATAAGGACTGTGCCGTTGATGCAGACAACGCATAAGGACTGTGCTGTTGATGCGGACAACGCATAAGGACTGTGCTGTTGATCCCATCAGGGATTGAAGATTCATTGCTGAGGAAGACTTTGGCTTAGACAATTCAACAAATATAGTCGCCAGGAACGGTTGAATAGAATTCCAGTTACATTTCCCCACATGGAACTAAATAATGTAATTGTAAAATACATTCAGATAGAATTGCTCAATTGATTATTAGTAACACACCTTGCATCTGTCAGATAAGTGATGTTTAGGGTACAGTGTATTTCAGCTCAGGGACTGTGTTAGATAAGTGATGTTTAGGGTACAGTGTATTTCAGCTCAGGGACTGTGTTAGATAAGTGATGTTTAGGGTACAGTGTATTTCAGCTCAGGGACTGTGTTAGATAAGTGATGTTTAGGGTACAGTGTATTTCAGCTCAGGGATTGTCTGTTAGATAAGTTATGTTTAGGGTACAGTGTATTTCAGCTCAGGGATTGTCTGTTAGATAAGTGATGTTTAGGGTACAGTGTATTTCAGCTCAGGGATTGTCTGTTAGATAAGTGATGTTTAGGGTACAGTGTATTTCAGCTCAGGGACTGTGTTAGATAAGTGATGTTTAGGGTACAGTGTATTTCAGCTCAGGGATTGTCTGTTAGATAAGTTATGTTTAGGGTACAGTGTATTTCAGCTCAGGGACTGTCTGTTAGATAAGTGATGTTTAGGGTACAGTGTATTTCAGCTCAGGGACTGTGTTAGATAAGTGATGTTTCGGGTACAGTGTATTTCAGCTCAGGGATTGTGTTAGATAAGTGGTGTTTAGGGTACAGTGTATTTCAGCTCAGGGACTGTGTTAGATAAGTGATGTTTAGGGTACAGTGTATTTCAGCTCAGGGACTCTGTTAGATAAGTGATGTTTAGGGTACAGTGTATTTCAGCTCTGGGATTGTCTGTTAGATTAGTGATGTTTAGGGTACAGTGTATTTCAGCTCACAGGGACTCTGTTAGATAAGTTATGTTTAGGGTACAGTGTATTTCAGCTCAGGGACTGTGTTAGATAAGTGATGTTTCGGGTACAGTGTATTTCAGCTCAGGGATTGCCTGTTAGATAAGTGATGTTTAGGGTACAGTGTATTTCAGCTCAGGGATTGTCTGTTAGATAAGTGATGTTTAGGGTACAGTGTATTTCAGCTCAGGGACTGTGTTAGATAAGTGATGTTTAGGGTACAGTGTATTTCAGCTCAGGGACTGTGTTAGATAAGTGATGTTTAGGGTACAGTGTATTTCAGCTCAGGGATTGTCTGTTAGAATGAGGGAAGCTGTTAGAAGTTAGCAGCCTGTATTCCTTGCAGTTCCTGTAGAGGGAGAGCTGTGAGCTGTGATGTGTTAAAGTGTACTTTTGAAGACTTCTTTTGAAGGTTTCTTTTATATTTCTGTATTTCAATAAACTGCTGCTATTGATTTCAACTTCTTGTCTGCGCTGTGTGTGTGTTCATAGTAATTCCTCTACCTTTAAACTTACATAATATGTTCATTGAAACTAATCAAGTTAAACAAAACTCTAAATGATATGTATTATATAATTGTTCCTACAATGTACATTTGCTATAACTGTGTGTTTCTTTTGAAACTGCACATTTGAGACCTGTATAAAGCAAATGAAAGGACGTGCCGGACAAGGAAGATGCAGGGATTCTAGCACTGCTGAGACAAGGAAGATGCAGGGATTCTGGCACTGCTGAGACAAGGAAGATGCAGGGATTCTAGCACTGCTGAGACAAGGAAGATGCAAGGATTCTAGCACTGCTGAGACAAGGAAGATGCAGGGATTCTAGCACTGCTGAGACAAGGAAGATGCAGGGATTCTAGCACTGCTGAGACAAGGAAGATGCAGGGATTCTAGCACTGCTGAGACAAGGAAGATGCAAGGATTCTAGCACTGCTGAGACAAGGAAGATGCAGGGATTCTAGCACTGCTGAGACAAGGAAGATGCAGGGATTCTAGCACTGCTGAGACAAGGAAGATGCAGGGATTCTAGCACTGCTGAGACAAGGAAGATGCAGGGATTCTAGCACTTGAGACAAGGAAGATGCAGGGATTCTAGCACTGCTGAGACAAGGAAGATGCAGGGATTCTAGCACTGCTGAGACAAGGAAGATGCAAGGATTCTAGCACTGCTGAGACAAGGAAGATGCAGGGATTCTAGCACTGCTGAGACAAGGAAGATGCAGGGATTCTAGCACTGCTGAGACAAGGAAGATGCAGGGATTCTAGCACTGCTGAGACAAGGAAGATGCAGGGATTCTAGCACTTGAGACAAGGAAGATGCAGGGATTCTAGCACTGCTGAGACAAGGAAGATGCAGGGATTCTAGCACTGCTGAGACAAGGAAGATGCAGGGATTCTAGCACTGCTGAGACAAGGAAGATGTAGGGATTCTAGCACTGCTGAGACAAGGAAGATGTAGGGATTCTAGCACTGCTGAGACAAGGAAGATGCAGGGATTCTAGCACTGCTGAGACAAGGAAGATGCAGGGATTCTAGCACTGCTGAGACAAGGAAGATGCAGGGATTCTAGCACTGCTGAGGTCCCCTTCTTACTTTGACCTTTTCTCTTTGCTCTCATTTCTGGTGTTCAAACTCTAACAGGGAACTTTTTTTATTTGAAAGTAATTTATTTTTTAGGAGTCACAGTTTCACAATCTGAGAGAAACAGACAAAAAAACTAATAAAACAAAGAAAATACTCAGCATCTTTTTTTAATACAAAATAAGAGAATGAGATTGGCAGCTTGGGAGTTTGTAATAACAGGATCACACAGAAACAACACAAAGATAACAGATTCAACCGGTTTATCAGCACCAACAATAAGACTGCTGGTCCCCATTTTAAGAGTGCCAGCCAAGGTTTATAAATCTATTTTCTTACCCTTGTTCACACTAACAGCATTATCACTGCTCCCCCTTTCCCTGTGTTTCAGATCTCTGTGTGTCTGCTCCCCCATTTGTGTACTAACCCTCACTCACTCACTCTGTATTTGTGTACTAACCCCCTCCTTCTCTCCTCTGTATTTGTGTACTAACCCCCTCACTCACTCTGTATTTGTGTACTAACCCCCTCACTCACTCTGTATTTGTGTACTAACCCCCTCATTCACTCTGTATTTGTGTACTAACCCCCTCACTCACTCTGTATTTGTGTACTAACCCCCTCACTCACTCTGTATTTGTGTACTAACCCCCTCACTCACTCTGTATTTGTGTACTAACCCCCTCACTCACTCTGTATTTGTGTACTAACCCCCTCACTCACTCTGTATTTGTGTACTAACCCCCTCACTCTCTCCTCTGTATTTGTGTACTAACCCCCTCACTCACTCTGTATTTGTGTACTAACCCCTCATTCACTCTGTATTTGTGTACTAACCCCCTCATTCACTCTGTATTTGTGTACTACCCCCTCATTCACTCTGTATTTGTGTACTAACCCCCTCACTCACTCTGTATTTGTGTACTAACCCCCTCACTCACTCTGTATTTGTGTACTAACCCCTCATTCACTCTGTATTTGTGTACTAACCCCCTCATTCACTCTGTATTTGTGTACTACCCCCTCATTCACTCTGTATTTGTGTACTAACCCCTCATTCACTCTGTATTTGTGTACTAACCCCCTCATTCACTCTGTATTTGTGTACTAACCCCCTCATTCACTCTGTATTTGTGTACTAACCACCTCACTATTTTACATTACCTGAACATTTTTTTCATTGTCTATAGTTATATATGTGACAGTTTATGACTGAAAACTTATGTATTTGTGTACTAACCCCCACAAATGGAGCACCCCTTTAAAAGCCCCCCCCCCCCCCCCCACCCCCCACCGCTTCAGATGGCAGCACTTTCTTTGAGTGGCATAAATAAGAAACTGAAAAGCATTGACCCTCATATTGAAGCTCAATTATACGAGTGTAATATCTGGTAAGACTTTATTTAATTGATAAGCATTGACCCTCATATTGAAGCTCAATTACACGAGTGTAATATCTGGTAAGGCTTTATTTAATTGATAAGTATTGACCCTCATATTGAAGCTCAGTTCCCTGTTAATGCAGAGTCAATAGACATGCCATTGGGGAATGTAACCAAGTGCAAATGACACAATAACAGCATGATTCCAAAACTACAATAAGCTTGGTTTACAAAGCTGTTTCATATGTGCAAAATAATAAACACAGCTCAACATCCATGAGGAATGTGAGCTCAGCATTGCAATAGCAGTGTAATAGTGTAACACACACAAGCAGTCCAATGGCATTTCTATTGATGGTCTGTTAACATGGAAACGAACCACACCTGTGCAATTGCGTAGCAACTAAATACTTGCTTATGCCACTCAGAACAAAGCGTTCCCCTTCTGATTTGGTCCTGTGTTGCACCGCTTCGTCCCGTGCGCTAGGTGGCGCTCTCACTCGTACTCTGCGATGAGGACCATCATGGCCACTCCGAAGAGCAAGGCCAGTATCTCCAGTAAGGACTGCACTGGTTTGGAGTCGTGCAGCAGCTCTGGGATGACGGAGACGGTGGCGATGTAGATGAACCCCCCCGCGGTGAACGGCAGGATCCACGCCGTGGCCGCCTCCCCCACACCCTCCGCCAGCAGAGAGCAGACCGTCCCCGTCACAGCGCCCACTGCTGTCAAGAGCTGGAGAGACATCGCCTGGGGGACAGGGAGACAGGGGGGTCAATACAGTACAATACAATACAATACAATACAATACAATACAATACAATACAATACAGACACACACTGCTGTCAAGAGCTGGAGAGACATCGCCTGGGGGACAGGGACACAGGGGGGTCAATACAATACAATACAATACAATACAGACACACACTGCTGTCAAGAGCTGGAGAGACATCGCCTGGGGGACAGGGAGACAGGGGGGTCAATACAATACAATACAATACAGACACACGCTGCTGTCAAGAGCTGGAGAGACATCGTCTGGGGGACAGGGAGACGGGGGGGGGGGGTCAATACAATACAATAAAGGATTAATACAGAGCAGACTGTCCCTGTCACAGTGTCCCCAGGAGCTGGCAATTAACACAAACACACAGAGACAGGGTTATTCATACAGCACACAGGCATGAACACACACACACCCACGCACACACACTCTCTCTCTCAGGTACAGTATCTCTCACCTTCCTCTTGCTGCAGCCGCTCTGCACCAGGATGGCGAAGTCTCCGATCTCGTGCGGAACCTCGTGCAGCAGGATGGTCACCGTGGTAACCGCGCCTACCGCGGGGCTCACGAGAAACGAGGCGCCGATCGCCAGTCCATCCGTGAAGTTGTGAGTGAAATCAGCGGCCAGGTTCAGGTACCCCGAAACCTTGATATCTGAAACCGAGGCAAACCCCAACACTGTTACTGAGGGGGGACTAGGAGAGACCAAGTCAAACAGACAAGCGTTTCAGCTACTGCCTTCATCAATTTATTGAGTCTCACCCGATTTCCTCTCAACTGTCTTTGAGACTGTCTCCTTCTCTTCCGCACACGCTTTCTTCCTCTGTCTCAATCCCTCCTTCTCGTCACCGCTCCCCTGTTTCTCCTCCACTTTTGGGGGAGCCTCTGCAAAGACAAGCGTGGGGCTTGGTTATACAGCTGGTGCACACGTCAAGGTTTCCGTCTGTTCCAGGGGGTTCTTTCAGCATGCGTGCTGTATAGGCCGTGTCGATGCTGTCGAATGTTTGTTTAACAGGTCGTGGGGGGAGCTTGGGAGCTTGTCGTGACCTTTTTATCCAAGCGCATTTTGTGCAAACATCCCTTGTGTCTGCGAGTGCATTGAGAATGGAAGATACTGCAGCAAACCACTGCCATCTAAAATGTGTATATATAGTATTAACTTTCATTTTGGTTCTGTTCATTTTCAGTGTTACTCGTTTACTTTTATTTTAGACTGGTATAACTTGCTTACAATTATTGCAAACAAAATACATCAACGTATAAGATTGACCGAGGGTGAAATGACCCAGGAAGCGCAACACTAACTGAAAGCAAGGCTTGCAAACAGATTTTTGTATCCTGGTGTAGTACCAGATAGCATGTTTTAAACTGAAAACACATGTTTGCTATGACATGCTGTGGCGGGGTGCCCCGGTCCTGTGCGTATTTTGTGTTTTATGTTGTCTGTTATGTTGTCAGATCACAGCCTACCTCTGTAAAGCGCTATATAAAAAATAAAGATATTATATATTATTATTATATATGTATGTATGTATGTATTGGTGCACAAAGTGTGGGTTATCACAAGTAATTTATTTAGGCACAGGATTGCACAATCACCATGTGCAGATTAAAGTGGTTATTAGTATGGAAGCACGGGGAGCACAATTAGTTCACGTGCAGATGTACAGAGATTCCAATTGATGATTGAATATCAATCGAGTCTCGGTACAGCTGCATGAAGGAGGCAGCGTTTCACTCACTCTGGGTTGGTGTGTTTGCAGTGGAGAACGGGAGAGAGAAAATGAAATAATTAATCTAGAATAGCAACTGCTACTCGTGCTGGAAGAACCAGCACGATACTTGTTTGGGGTTCATCCACTGTCTGTTTTGTCTGTCTATTTTGGCCAACATACCATTTGTTTTGTTCAGCGTTTTGTTCAACCTGTTTATTTGTTCATTTATTATTAAATACGCTCAACAGTGCATTTTCACTCACCACTCTGTGTGCTGCATTTCCTGGCCTGACATCACCACCAGCCAGCCTGTTCACACATGCGTTTCTTTCAAAATTGCACATTTGATCTGAATAAGGAATGCATTTGCATGGCAGAGAACTGTTTAAAAGTGGTTTAAGCGAGGCTGGAGGATGGCTTACCATGTGCGTGTGAGTGGGAGTGGGAGTGGCCCCCCTTGATGTGTCTCACAAACTTCTCAACCACCAGGAAAGCCACGATGCCAGCGAGCACCCACAGACCCACCGACATCAAGTGAGCGTGATCACCACCTGCACAGAGAGGGGGAGAGTGCTCAATTATTATCTATTTTCACACATATGCACATCCGAAATTAATTTGCATTAGAATTTGTACCCCATCAATATCGGGGTCTATATAAAACACCTTCTTAAATAACGGGATGGCTTCACCAGCCAACAGCCTGATGAGCCTCAGCTGGAACCCCTCCGATTGCATCAGTGACCCCTGCCTGGCGATCCCGAGATCACCCCTAAAAACAAGGGGGTGCTGCGATCAGGGGGCTGTCAGTGCTATACCACATTGTGTGTGCATGTGGTAGAGGCAGAAGGGCTGTATTTCGTGTGGTCCTTTGGGGAGAGAAGTTTAACAGGAACAGTGTGCCCCGGACTGGATGGTTTGGTAGTTCATTCCAGGGTCAGTTGGAAGTCAGCCATCCAGAAAGGGGGCGGAGTCACAATACCAGAAGTCATCACCTTAATGCAGTAGGCGATGTGTCAGTCATGGATTGGAGGATACGCGATTGCACTCGCTACCGAAGGGGACGGGACTGAAGGTATATCAGGGGATGTGGCCAATCGATCTGTTCCTTGTGTTATGGTTACGAACAGACCTACAAAGGAAAAACCAGTGTACTAACCGCGAGTGCTTGTGTTTTGTTTTGTCAAGTCTAGTAATTGTTTTTTTTGTCATTATTTGACAGCTAAACTATCTGGGAGCTGTTGTTAGGAGCCAGTTTCCAAACCCAGACTTCACTTCACCACTGTGCACAATAACTGTATCTCATCACCTACACTACGAGCACTCACTCTGGACTTGTGATCGTGTTGTGTGAAGTGTATTCTATTCAGGTTTATTATTTTGGGGCTGAACCCCAGTTACTATTATTTATAGTTGCTACCAGAAACTCATCTGAATAAAGAGCTGTTTGGATCGTGAACTGTGTTGTGTTTGTTATTACTGAGCACTGCATCTCCTCTACACCTGCGCACTGCAAACCACTTCAACACACTTTGAGTCATCAGTAAAAGTATCTCACCAGTGTGGAGAGGCAATTACAAAGCAAAGAGAATGTGAGGCTATATTACAAAAAGTGTGGAATACAAGTCTAGAGAGGTTATGCTAAGATTATACAATGCCCCAGTTAGACCCCACCTAGGATACTGTGTGCAGTTTTGGTCACCTCATTCCAAAAAAAGACACCATTGCACTGGAGAAGGTGCAGAGAAGGGCACCAGGCTGATACAGGGATTGAATGACATGAGCTAGGAGGACAGGTTCAAATAATTACATCTCTGAAGTTGTCTGCAGTGTTCCACAAGGCTCCATTTTAGGTCCTTTGTTATTTTCATTATGTTACCTTTAGGTGACATTATCCTCAGACATGGAGTGAACTTCCATTGTGGATGATACTCAGCTATATTTGTCTTTAACTCTTTGCAGACGGCCCATTATAATTTCAGACTAATTCATCTGATGACGCAATTGCACACAGTGTTGTGACAAGCATGTTATTTTTTTTTTCAAATTAGCATAAAAAACCTTCGTCAGACTTCAGACAATCAAACAGCAGTCAGTCCGGTCTGTAGTTCAAGAGCGACAATGCGTTCAACAAGTACAAAGAATTACCGGACAGCATACGAAATCACCACAACGTTCATCAACAAACAAAACATTTACTGTAGTGAAATATCTGGGTGAATACGTCAGGCATGACAAGCCAATCAAAATGTATTTCACTAAAGCTCCTAACCAATAGAGTTGACTTTTTGGACACGGTACAGCATTTCAGTATCTATGGTTGCAGTGTTTACTCGAGATTACCGTAGACCACGGCATCAAAGCTCAATTCTTTACCGGAGGGGTTTCTAAATCGTTTCTAAAGACCCAGAACAGTGGAAGACATTTTTATAGAAGATGTTGATGGAGTGAATGCCAGGAGAAGACTATCCCCTGGATTCCGAGCTTCTCCACACGGATATGAAGATTCTGCAGTGCATGAGTCTGGGAACACTCCGGTTCTGCTTGTTGAGTTTTCAATAGATGTTAGTTTTGCGAAATAAGCCCCGGTTACAAATAAACTCGTGTGTGTAAGGATAGTACACTGTCCAACTGTTTAGTGTAGGCTAATGTGTTACGCTTTCAATATTGCATCAGACTTTGCTGTTAGTGTTACCCTTTATTTAGTTTTTTCAACTTTATTTTGCTTTCTAGTTGGGTAAATTCAGATTTGCCTGAATATCAGAGTGTAACCCTTGGTATGTCCAGGTTCTACAAACACTCAGCTTTTCAAAAAGGTATCACACTCGATGCTTTACATGGATATATATACTAACGCACATATAAGCTAAAACCCTGCCATCACTTCTCAAAAAGGTAGAAACGCACACCTGTGTAAAATCTAGACCATACAGGATATTTAAATTGTTTCAGATTCTTGTTCCTGAGGTTTGTAGCTACCATGGATAGCTTTACATATTTTAAGCAGGTGTGAGAGAAATGTAATGAGAAATGTAATGAGAAATGTAATGAGAAACGTAATGAGAAATGTAATGAGAAATGTAATGAGAAATGTAATGAGTTCTGGTTGTAAATCTCCCTCCCGACCTGTGAGGGCGCTAAGCAGCGAAAGGGAAAGGCTTTGGACGGGCTGGCCTGACAGTTCTTTTCCTGGGACGGGAAGTCGGTCAGTCTGGAAGAAAGTAAGACTCTGTTGCAGGAACGTATTAACCTGGAAGGGAAATGATGTAGCAGCTGCAGACAGTAAAGACAGCTGCAATCGTTTACCAAGGGGTCATGCGGAACGGCATAAAGGGGCCGGAGAATCGTAAATCTTTTCCTTTGCTTTGTGCTTTTAAATGAGTTCCCCCCCAGTATGGGAGAATGGTGTGCTAACAAAGGACGAGCCTTTTCTCGGTCTCAAACTCTTCTTATGTTCTTTTGTGAAATTAAGCCGTGGCTTCTCAGGGTGTATCAGATCATGGTACAGGCTGGTAAAATAGGGTTTGTGTTTTAGATTTTACTTTCAATGTTATGTTTTGAAAATTGATGATTGACAGCTGGATCGTACCTGAGTGGGAGTGGCCGTGGCCATGTGACTCTGTGTGCGAGGGGGCGTGTCCTTCCTCCTCATGGTGAGAGTGAGGCTCTGCAGGGAGAGGAGGAGAGAGACACACAATCAGATTTGCTTCAATACAGTCACAACTTTCAGTACTTTCACACGCATACTGGCCAAACAAAAAAATGGAAACCTTGTGACCCCACTCCCAGTGTCTGTCTGTGGGACAGGGACCTGTTCTCTGTGTCTTAGTGTGTTTACAGCAGTGCTTGAGGGGTGAGGGGTGTGGGGCGCAGGGGTCCGAAGGGGGTTGAGGGGTGCAGTACTCACGCAGTACCTGGGAGGTGAGGGTTGCAGTACTCACACAGTGCCTGGGAGGTGAGGGGTGCAGTACACACGCAGTGCCTGGGGGGTGAGGGGTGAGGGGTGCAGTACTCACGCAGTGCCTGGGGGGTGAGGGGTGAGGGGCGCAGTACTCACGCAGTGCCTGGGGTATGGGGGGTGAGGGGCGCAGTACTCACGCAGTGCCTGGGGTATGGGGGGTGAGGGGCGCAGTACTCACGCAGTGCCTGGGGTATGGGGGGTGAGGGGTGCAGTACTCACGCAGTGCCTGGGGTATGGGGGGTGAGGGGTGCAGTACTCACGCAGTGCCTGGGGGGTGAGGGGCGCAGTACTCACGCAGTGCCTGGGGTATGGGGGGTGAGGGGTGCAGTACTCACGCAGTGCCTGGGGTATGGGGGGTGAGGGGTGCAGTACTCGCGCAGTGCCTGGGGTATGGGGGGTGAGGGGCGCAGTACTCGCGCAGTGCCTGGGGTATGGGGGGTGAGGGGCGCAGTACTCACGCAGTGCCTGGGGTATGGGGGGTGAGGGGTGCAGTACTCACGCAGTGCCTGGGGTATGGGGGGTGAGGGGTGCAGTACTCACGCAGTGCCTGGGGGGTGAGGGGTGAGGGGTGCAGTACTCACGCAGTGCCTGGAGGGTGAGGGGTGTAGTACTCACGCAGTGCCTGGGGTATGGGGGGTGAGGGGTGCAGTACTCACGCAGTGCCTGGGGGGTGAGGGGTGAGGGGTGAGGGGTGCAGTACTCACGCAGTGCCTGGGGGGTGAGGGGTGCAGTACTCACGCAGTGCCTGGGGGGTGAGGGGTAAGGGGTGCAGTACTCACGCAGTGCCTTGGGTATGGGGGGTGAGGGGTGCAGTACTCGCGCAGTGCCTGGGGGGTGAGGGGTGCAGTACTCACGCAGTGCCTGGGGGGTGAGGGGTGCAGTACTCACGCAGTGCCTGGGGGGTGAGGGGTAAGGGGTGCAGTACTCACGCAGTGCCTTGGGTATGGGGGGTGAGGGGTGCAGTACTCGCGCAGTGCCTGGGGGGTGAGGGGTGCAGTACTCACGCAGTGCCTGGGGGGTGAGGGGTGCAGTACTCACGCAGTGCCTGGGGGGTGAGGGGTGCAGTACTCACGCAGTGCCTGGGGTATGGGGGGTGAGGGGTGCAGTACTCGCGCAGTGCCTGGGGGGTGAGGGGTGCAGTACTCACGCAGTGCCTGGGGGGTGAGGGGTGCAGTACTCACGCAGTGCCTGGGGGGTGAGGGGTGCAGTACTCACGCAGTGCCTGGGGCCTGGGGGGTGAGGGGTGCAGTACTCACGCAGTGCCTGAGGGGTGAGGGGTGCAGTACTCACGCAGTGCCTGGGGGGTGAGGGGTGCAGTACTCACGCAGTGCCTGGGGGGTGAGGGGTGCAGTACTCACGCAGTGCCTGGGGTATGGGGGGTGAGGGGTGCAGTACTCACGCAGTGCCTGGGGGGTGAGGGGTGCAGTACTCACGCAGTGCCTGGGGGGTGAGGGGTGCAGTACTCACGCAGTGCCTGGGGGGTGAGGGGTGCAGTACTCACGCAGTGCCTTGGGTATGGAGGGTGAGGGGTGCAGTACTCACGCAGTGCCTGGGGTATGGAGGGTGAGGGGTGCAGTACTCACGCAGTGCCTGGGGGGTGAGGGGTAAGGGGTGCAGTACTCACGCAGTGCCTGGGGGGTGAGGGGTGCAGTACTCACACAGTGCCTGGGGTATGGGGGGTGAGGGGTGCAGTACTCGCGCAGTGCCTGGGGGGTGAGGGGTGCAGTACTCACGCAGTGCCTGGGGTATGGGGGGTGAGGGGTGCAGTACTCGCGCAGTGCCTGGGGGGTGAGGGGTGCAGTACTCACGCAGTGCCTTGGGTATGGGGGGTGAGGGGTGCAGTACTCACGCAGTGCCTGGGGGGTGAGGGGTGCAGTACTCACGCAGTGCCTGGGGGGTGAGGGGTGCAGTACTCACGCAGTGCCTGGGGGGTGAGGGGTGCAGTACTCACGCAGTGCCTGGGGGGTGAGGGGTGCAGTACTCACGCAGTGCCTGGGGGGTGAGGGGTGCAGTACTCACGCAGTGCCTGGGGGGTGAGGGGTGCAGTACTCACGCAGTGCCTGGGGTATGGGGGGTGAGGGGTGCAGTACTCACGCAGTGCCTTGGGTATGGAGGGTGAGGGGTGCAGTACTCACGCAGTGCCTGGGGGGTGAGGGGTAAGGGGTGCAGTACTCACGCAGTGCCTTGGGTATGGGGGGTGAGGGGTGCAGTACTCGCGCAGTGCCTGGGGGGTGAGGGATGCAGTACTCACGCAGTGCCTGGGGGGTGAGGGGTGCAGTACTCACGCAGTGCCTGGGGTATGGGGGGTGAGGGGTGCAGTACTCACGCAGTGCCTGAGGGGTGAGGGGTGCAGTACTCACGCAGTGCCTGGGGGGTGAGGGGTGCAGTACTCACGCAGTGCCTGGGGGGTGAGGGGTGCTGTACTCACGCAGTGCCTGGGGTATGGGGGGTGAGGGGTGCAGTACTCGCGCAGTGCCTGGGGTATGGAGGGTGAGGGGTGCAGTACTCACGCAGTGCCTGGGGTATGGGGGATGAGGGGTGCAGTACTCACGCAGTGCCTGGGGGGTGAGGGGTGAGGGGTGCAGTACTCACGCAGTGCCTGGGGGGTGAGGGGTGCAGTACTCACGCAGTGCCTGGGGGGTGAGGGGTGCAGTACTCACGCAGTGCCTGGGGTATGGGGGGTGAGGGGTGCAGTACTCACGCAGTGCCTGGGGGGTGAGGGGTGAGGGGTGCAGTACTCACGCAGTGCCTGGGGGGTGAGGGGTGTAGTACTCACGCAGTGCCTGGGGTATGGGGGGTGAGGGGTGCAGTACTCACACAGTGCCTGGGGGGTGAGGGGTGAGGGGTGCAGTACTCACGCAGTGCCTGGGGGGTGAGGGGTGAGGGGTGCAGTACTCACGCAGTGCCTGGGGGGTGAGGGGTGCAGTACTCACGCAGTGCCTGGGGTATGGGGGGTGAGGGGTGCAGTACTCACGCAGTGCCTGGGGTATGGGGGGTGAGGGGTGCAGTACTCACGCAGTGCCTGGGGGGTGAGGGGTGCAGTACTCACGCAGTGCCTGGGGTATGGGGGGTGAGGGGTGCAGTACTCACGCAGTGCCTGGGGGGTGAGGGGTGAGGGGCGCAGTACTCACGCAGTGCCTGGGGTATGGGGGGTGAGGGGTGCAGTACTCACGCAGTGCCTGGGGTATGGGGGGTGAGGGGCGCAGTACTCACGCAGTGCCTGGGGTATGGGGGGTGAGGGGTGCAGTACTCATGCAGTGCCTGGGGTATGGGGGGTGAGGGGTGCAGTACTCACGCAGTGCCTGGGGTATGGGGGGTGAGGGATGCAGTACTCACGCAGTGCATGGGGGATGAGGTGCAGGAAGGCGTCCCCCAGCAACCCCCCGGAGGCGAAGCTCAGCAGCACTTTGAGCAGGCTCTGGTGCTGGGAGGTGTTGGACTCCACTGGGATGAGGAAGAGGATGAGGAAGGGGGCCGCACTGATCAGCAGGGTCGCGCCCACAGCCTGGGGAGAGAGGGGGCACCAGGGGGTTTATTAGGGTTATTATTACAGTCAAACCAAAAAACAAAAAAAACATATATATATATATATATATATATATATATATATATAGTAGGTACAAAAATTAACAATTAACTCCTAAATCTTTTTCATAGTTTCCTTCTTCAATTTCAGTATCTCCCATACGGTATTTATAATGCACATTTTTATTGCCTGCGTGCAATACCTTTTCTCTATTAAATGTAATTTGCCATGTGTCTGCCCAGTTCTGAATGCTGTCATTTTTAATGACCTTTGCTGCTGCAACAGTGTTTGCCGCTCCTCCTATTTTTGTGTCGTCTGCAAATTTAACAAGTTTGCTTATACCAGAATCTAAGTCATTAATGTAGATTAGGAATAGCAGAGGACCTAATACTGATCCCTGTGGTACACCACTGGTTACCTCACTCCATTTTGATGTTTCTCCTCTAATCAGTACTTTCTCTTTTCCACTTCCTAATCCATGTGCATGCATTTCCTTGAATCCCTACTGCGTTTAGTTTGAGAATTAATCTTTTATACAGGACTTTGTCAAAAGCTTTCTGGAAATCTAAAACCATGTCATATGCTTTTCAATTATCGATTGTCGATGTTGCATCCTCAAAGAAATCAAGCAGGCTAGTTAGACATGATAGGCTGTCAGTGTTTGCGGGTAGTCAGTAACGCTTTGTTGAATGAAGATGGATGACAAGATTTTCATTCCTCGCAATCTGTATCTCAGATTTATATAAAGAAAGCGTTCTTATTTACAGGTCCGCTTGCTGCAGGTGCCGCTTTACGTCGCGAGCTCCCCGAGTCAGGGAGTCTTTTAAAGCAGCGTTGAGCCAGCACTGCGAGTCAACAGTTGAGTTGAGTTTAGGTATGCACTCATACCCAGAATACTTAGCAATACAAGTGTTTGCACACACACACACCTACCTGTGTCCACAGTTCGAAGGTGTTTGTTTTCTCCCTCATTGGCGCTGCACTGATGTGCTCCTCCTGGCTCGTGGCTCCGTGCGAGTGGCCGTGGTGCGAGGCTCCCTCTGCCTCCTCATACAGCGGCAGATTGGCCTCCGCGCTCCACTTGCTGGCCCCTCCGTGGTGCGCGTGACCACAGTCGTGCCCGTGGCCCCCATGGGAGTGAGCGTGGCCATGCTCGTGGCCGCCATGGGAGTGAGCGTGGCCGTGCTTGTGGCCCCCGTGGGAGTGAGCGTGCTCGTGGCCCCCGTGGGAGTGAGCGTGCCCGTGGCCCCCGTGGGAGTGAGCGTGCCCGTGCTCGTGAGCACATGTCAGCTGCACCATCACAGTGCACATCACCAGCATGGCCAAACACAGGCTCCTAGTCTTGCGAGAGGTAGCGCCAGACATTTTCCTATAGAGGGGGAATTGGAATACATTCTGTATTATTATGATTATGATGTTTATTACTGTGGGTTGTAAAGAGGATATCTTACACACAGCACTGTTTTATTTCTTTATTTGTTGGAAAAATGTAAAATATGCCCCAAGCGATTTTATTTTTTGTTTTTGTTTAAATATTTTTAGTAATTCGTCCAATTGAGTACTGTAGCACACGCGAGTGTGTGCTGGGAGGGAGTTCACTGTGCAGTGTAAATCACACCTTAGAATAGATTTCAGATGGGAGTCTAAATTGCCATTAAGCAGCAAATAAATAAACCAGCTGATCGTGGGAATTATACATTTAAAATACTGTATTTATAATTGAGAACTTTTGATGGAACGAATATAAAGAAAGGTATAATGTATTTACCAAATACCTACCATCCCGATCACAGTAAACATGGTCCCAAGTCTCTTAATGCGATATTATCGGATGCTGGCAAAAGTCAAAAACTGTTGGAACCCAGGTCTCAAGAGAAAGGTAGGCTAGTCTAGAGAGTTAACATTAGGGCTGCTATGATTAAATTAAAAATCGTTATCTTTATCGATTCCATTCCTCATTATCTACATCAATATAAATACTTGATAATCGATTAAATAATTACATTTTTGTGACGTATAGATCATAACATTATTTAAGTTCATCAACGAAACTGCACTGAAGGCCCTGCCTGGCTATTTACAGCATTTCTGCCAAGTCAAGCAGTGGGCGTGCTCTTCTTCTCCTGCTCAAGTGTTAACTATCATCTGATTTGCTGTTCATATCCTGATCACCAGCGAGTCCGTTTTGTAAGTACGCCCCTCTGTGTATTCAATGTAAATATAAAAGCACACCGGCTAGGGCAGAGCAGGACGACAGGCTTGTATTCCTGGCAATCATGTACATTTTGCACAATGAAGAAAACTGACTGTACATAGTCTGCACCTCTTTGGAGTTTCAAAATGAACCGTTACCCTCTTCAGCTCCAGGGCGTACGCATGTACGTCAATGAAAGAGCATCTGCAGTACCATGCCATGCCTGCGTACGTCAAGGTTTGCCGTCTATTCAACAGGGCTTGAATTTCAGTGTGGGATCGCAGGAATCGCACATTTTCCAAGTTGTTCCCGCATATCTGCAACTTTCAGTGCAGGAAAATCCCGCAGAGATATTTTAAGACACCAAGCTACTGTATTTTTCACCCAATTTAGAATGCCTGAAACGCTACAACAGTCTATAAGGAAGTGGGTGTCAGTGATGAAAGCACTATGAGCTGCATTCTGAGTAGTTCTGGTTAAAATAAATAAATAAATAAATAAATAAATAAATAAATAAAAACAAAAGTAGTGCTGGATATTTTAAGTGCCGCAAGATTTTATTCTCTCGTACGTGATTCTCGGCCGCTATCTTTTAAGCATTATAGAAACTCAGTACACTGCAGTGAGTACCAGTTTTGAAAAAAGAAATATAATATGAAGTGTATCTAGGTGTTGTTTTGCAAGCGATGACTTTCGCTTTAACTCTTAAAACTCAGCCCCATTCATTTTGGGGCGCCAGCGTACCGAAAGTTACGCACATATTACAGGCTTGTTTAAAAGTACAGACTCTGGGCTTTCCAAAGACGTATTCAGTGTGTGTATGCGGTACTCCTAGCCAGAACTACGACTGCCTGACGTTAAGCCTCTCATCATGTGACAGAGTTCACAGATCGGTTTCGTCTTTTGTAGCAGCTAGACTGAAAGGGGCGGTACCGACAGAAGCTCAGCTCCCCCATGTTCATTTCATATTGAGGTTCAATAGTGCAGGGTTTTTTTTTGTTTTTTTTAGCCATCTATGATTACAATATATATATATATCTATATATATATATATATATATATATATATATATATATATATATAGCAGTGACCAAACACGTGGTTTTTTTGGAAAAGCGTTTTTGTTTTTTACATATATTCTCATCTCTACCACATAACAGTATGCCTGATCCTGTTGCAACTTACATAATATGAAAGGGCATTTTATGGCAGTACAAAACTACTAGTTAAACATACATAAATGAAAACAGTGAAAAACAGGTGGAAACAGGGCTGAGTGTAAAGAGTTAAAAAAAAGAAATGGAGCTCTGGTTAAAATGAAAAGCACCTTTTTCTTCTGCTGCAGCAAAAACTTCATGTCAGGCAATGGCAAAAGCAATGGAGAGTGCTCTGTCTCACAGTGATGAACAGCTGTGAGGTCTCCTGAAAGCAGCTTATTTTAAAGCAACACCAGTGTGAATGATGATGCAGTAAAATATATATAGTTTTTTTTATATGCAAAAGTGTTTTATTTTTTTGCCATCCCTCCCCATTGGCCTATTTATCTGTGAAGACAGTGAGATACCGCGACAAACAATCAGCGATCTGAAGTACATGCACAGCATTTAATTGATTGCTTGTTTATCTTTATTTTATTATTGGATTGCAATAAATACATGGCAGCCACATGGACTGTGAGACGGGAGCGATGAGGAGGTTGAGCCGTGTGCGCAGGATCACGAAAGCAGAGACAGTGATGCTGAGTTGAAGACGATGTGGAAGGAAAATATGTAACAATATTTCACAATATAAAACTCAGGTGTTTTCTGTTCAAATTACAGATGTACAGTTGTAATCAAAAGTTTACATACCCCAATGGAAATGTATAATTTCTAGAAATTTCTCAAAAACAAATTATAGGAAAAATCTTTTGAAGCAAAAGTTTTGCTTTTGTGGATGAGGAAAAGAAGTTACAAGAAACACATGTCTACAATTATTTATTTCAGCAATTTTTTTGCAAAACTCCAACATCATTACTGGGGAGTTGGTTCCAGACCCTCACAATTCTCTGTGTAAAAAAGTGCCTCCTATTTTCTGTTCTGAATGCCCCTTTATCTAATCTCCATTTGTGACCCCTGGTCCTTGTTTCTTTTTTCAGGTTGAAAAAGTCCCTTGTGTTGACATTGTCTACACCTTTTAGGATTTTGAATGCTTGAATCAGATCGCGCATAGTCTTCTTTGTTCAAAACTGAACAGAATCAATTCTTTTAGCCTGTCTGCATACGACCTTTTAAACCCAGGATAATTCTGGTTGCTCTTCTTTGCACTCTTTCTAGAGCAGCAATATCCTTTTTGTAACGAGGTGACCAGAACTGAACATAATATTCTAGATGAGGTCTTACTAATGCATTGTAAAGTTTTAACATTACTTCACTCAATTCTGATTTCAGATGTGAAATCCTTGGAAAATTGTGCAGCTACAATATCCTCTAAGTTTTTTTATATAACACTTGGAAATTTTTAATATTTGGATAATTCTTTGGGAGGTGTATTGGGTTTTAATTTCTGATTTAAGGTTCCAAAACTACAAGCGCTTAGGTTCATATTTATGACCAAATATGGTCATTCCCCGTAGGCAGCACAGGGTTAATTAACACGGCCAACCCTTTTGCAGCGGTGCTATGTTATATTTGTTTGCCCTGGACTGTATTGTCAATAGTCTTAATGAATTGTGTGCTGTATCACAAATGTGTGTCCAGGATAGAACATCCTGGTGGAAACAACAAAGCAAACATCCGGTTCCCTTTTCAAGAAGACACCAAGGAGACTGTCTCCTCCTAATGTGCAAACACAGAGCTGGAGTGAATGAACTGAGCAGATACACAGTGCACAGCAGCATGGCTATTACCAGAGCTGCAGTGAAACTGAGCAGATACACAGTGCACAGCACCATGGCTATTTCTAGAGCTGCAATGAAACTGAGCAGTCCCGCATAAAAGATTAATTCTCAAACTGAACGCAGTAGGGATTCAAGGAAATGCATGCACATGGATTAGGGAGTGGTTAACAGGTAGAAAACAGAAAGTACTGATTAGAGGAGAAACCTCAAAATGGAGTGAGGTAACCAGTGGTGTACCACAGGGATCAGTATTAGGTCCTCTGCTATTCCTAATCTACATTAATGATTTAGACTCTGATATAGTAAGCAAACTCGTTAAATTTGCAGACGACACAAAAATAGGAGGAGTGGCAGACACTGTTGAAGCAGCAAAGGTCATTCAAAATGATCTAGACAGCATTCAAAATTGGGCAGACACATGGCAAATGAAATTTAATAGAGAAAAGTGTAAAGTATTGCATGCGGGCAATAAAAATGTGCATTATAAATATCATATGGGAGATAGTGAAATTGAAGAAGGGAACTATGAAAAAGACCTAGGAGTTTATGTTGACTCAGAAATGTCTTCATCTAGACAATGTGGGGAAGCTATAAAAAAGGCTAACAAGATGCTTGGATATATTGTGAGAAGTGTTGAATTTAAATCAAGGGAAGTAATGTTAAAACAATGCATTAGTAAGACCTCACCTAGAATATTGTGTTCAGTTCTGGTCACCTCGTTACAAAAAGGATATTGCTGCTCTAGAAAGAGTGCAAAGAAGAGCGACCAGAATTATCCCGGGTTTAAAAGGCATGTCGTATGCAGACAGGCTAAAAGAATTGAATCTATTCAGTCTTGAACAAAGAAGACTACGCGGCGATCTGATTCAAACATTCAAAATCCTAAAAGGTATAGACAATGTCAACCCGGGGGACTTCTTTGACTTGAAAAAAGAAACAAGGGCCAGGTGTCACAAATGGAGATTAGATAAAGGGGCATTCAGAACAGAAAATAGGAGGCACTTTTTTACACAGAGAATTGTGAGGGTCTGGAACCAACTCCCCAGTAATGTTGTTGAAGCTGACACCCTGGGATCCTTCAAGAAGCTGCTTGATGAGATTCTGGGATCAATAAGCTACTAACAACCAAACAAGCAAGATGGGCTGAATGGCCTCCTCTCATTTGTAAACTTTCTTATGTTCTTATGTTCTTATGTTCTAGATACACAGTGCACAGCACCATGGCTATTACTAGAGCTGCAATGAAACTGAGCAGATACACAGTGCACAGCACCATGGCTATTACTAGAGCTGCAGTGAAACCGAGCAGATACACAGTGCACAACACCATGGCTATTACTAGAGCTGCAGTGAAACTGAGCAGATACACAGTGCACAGCACCATGGCTATTACTAGAGCTGCAGTGAAACCGAGCAGATACACAGTGCACAGCACCATGGCTATTACTAGAGCTGCAGTGAATGAACTGAGCAGATACACAGTGCACAGCACCATGGCTATTACTAGAGCTGCAATGAAACTGAGCAGATACACAGTGCACAGCACCATGGCTATTACTAGAGCTGCAATGAAACTGAGCAGATACACAGTGCACAGCACCATGGCTATTACTAGAGCTGCAGTGAATGAACTGAGCAGATACACAGTGCACAGCACCATGGCTATTACTAGAGCTGCAATGAAACTGAGCAGATACACAGTGCACAGCACCATGGCTATTACTAGAGCTGCAATGAAACTGAGCAGATACACAGTGCACAACACCATGGCTATTACTAGAGCTGCAGTGAAACTGAGCAGATACACAGTGCACAGCACCATGGCTATTACTAGAGCTGCAGTGAATGAAGTGAGCAGATACACAGTGCACAGCACCATGGCTATTACTAGAGCTGCAATGAAACTGAGCAGATACACAGTGCACAGTACCATGAGATATTACTAGAGCTGCAGTGAATGAACGGAGCAGACACACAGTGCACAGCACCATGGCTATTACTAGAGCTGCAATGAAACTGAGCAGATACACAGTGCACAGCACCATGGCTATTACTAGAGCTGCAATGAAACTGAGCAGATACACAGTGCACAACACCATGGCTATTACTAGAGCTGCAGTGAAACTGAGCAGATACACAGTGCACAGCACCATGGCTATTACTAGAGCTGCAGTGAATGAAGTGAGCAGATACACAGTGCACAGCACCATGGCTATTACTAGAGCTGCAATGAAACTGAGCAGATACACAGTGCACAGCACCATGAGATATTACTAGAGCTGCAGTGAATGAACTGAGCAGATACACAGTGCACAGTACCATGGCTATTACTAGAGCTGCAATGAAACTGAGCAGATACACAGTGCACAGCACCATGGCTATTACTAGAGCTGCAGTGAATGAACTGAGCAGATACACAGTGCACAGCACCATGGCTATTACTAGAGCTGCAGTGAATGAACTGAGCAGATACACAGTGCACAGCACCATGGCTATTACTAGAGCTGCAATGAAACTGAGCAGATACACAGTGCACAGCACCATGGCTATTACTAGAGCTGCAGTGAATGAACTGAGCAGATACACAGTGCACAGCACCATGGCTATTACTAGAGCTGCAGTGAAACTGAGCAGATACACAGTGCACAGCAGCATGGCTATTACTAGAGCTGCAGTGAATGAACTGAGCAGATACACAGTGCACAGCACCATGGCTATTACTAGAGCTGCAGTGAAACTGAGCAGATACACAGTGCACAGCACCATGGCTATTACTAGAGCTGCAGTGAAACTGAGCAGATACACAGTGCACAGCAGCATGGCTATTACTAGAGCTGCAGTGAATGAACTGAGCAGATACACAGTGCACAGCAGCATGGGATATTACCAACACACTCTGGAGTTCACTGTAGTAAATGTTGTTGGAAATGCAATTTTGTTTATTGGTCTTAGAGATGGCATTTACAGCCTACAGGATACAGGCACCACGCATGTCATTTCTTCTTTCTCTTTTTCTTCTTATTACTACTATCATTACTAATGATAGACAAATGTATTGCTAGATAGATAGATAGATAAATAGACAGATACTGTTTTGAGTAATTTTATATCCATTTCTAACTTGACATTCTTAGCCAAAGTTCTTGAAAAAGGAAGTAGCCAAACAACTCACCAGATTTCTGGACAGTAGCAATGTCTCTGAAAAGTCTGTCAGGTTTCGATGTACTCACAGTACAGAGACTGCCCTTGTCAGAGTGGTGAATGACTTACTGATGCATGCAGACTCTAAGGGCCGCTACACACCAAACGCGATGCGACAAGTGCTTCATTTTTGTCAGGTGGAGGAAGCGCTGTGTAACTGCACAATAAAGACAGACTGATTTAGGCATGCAAGAGGAAAAAGAAGTGGGCTGTGGTGGATAATCAAATAAATTGTAACACTAGAGATGGGCTTTGTATCAGAAAACAGGTGACGGAGTGGGAAATCGCGTGTGACGGGTAAGTGCATCAACTTGTTACACACACATATATATATATATATATATATAATGGGAATTGATTTAATTGATTTGGTAAAATGTGACTGACATGTATTTGAGTGTCATATATCCTAGTGCTGACTGTAGTTATTTTGCTTAAACATTTTGATATGAAATCCACGTTGTTGCATTTTGACTGTACCTTATACTAATAGTGCAAGTCTTTTACAGATTTAAATGGGATACTTCTCCTCTAAATCGAGACATATTTTGCATTTAAGAGCCATCTGACTCAAAAGCCATGTGTTAAAAAATAACTTAAAATTGGGTCTTCAACTTAAAATGAATAATAAAAAGGGTTCCAAGCACTCAGTAGAGTCGCCCAGCCCTCTGCTCGGGATGTGGAAACAAGGGAGTAAAGGTTCTAGTGTTCACTGTAAACAGAACACAAATACAAGAAGGAGCGTGGACTGGTTCAGATATGATCATGCAGTCTGGAGAGATCGCCTGCGGGAAAGCAGCCTGTCTGCAAATCAAGTTCTGTCTTCCACCTGGCTCTGGAAGTCTGGTTCCAAACTGGGGGTCAGGCTGAGCAGCGGGTTAATGTTAATGCACTAGACCAGCCTTTCACCTTTCTCTGCTGGCCTGGGTTCCAATCTGGGGGTTAGGTTGAGCAGCGGGTTAATGTTAATGCACTAGACCAGCCTTTAACCTTCCTCTGCTGGCCTGGGTTCCAATCTGGGGGTTAGGCTGAGCAGCGGGTTAATGTTAATGCACTAGACCAGCCTTTAACCTTCCTCTGCTGGCTGTGGTTCCTATAGGGGGGCGAGGTGGCATAGTGGATCATGTCATTTTAATTGATTAAAATTGAGTTTGATTAAAAGCTGGGTTGGGTTGACTGGAGCTGCTCTAAACGGGTACAAGTTGTTTCTAACTAACCGACAGTACTGTGTTTCTTTAGGGGAGTCTATCAGGATTATCTACTGTTACTTCTGGTGTCCCAGAGGGCTCTAACCCTGGTCCCATATGTTTTCCTTGTGTATGCTTCCACTGGGTGAGATCCTTCGTAAACACAGTGTACATAGTCACTGCTATGCTGATGACACACAGCTTTATATTTATATAGAACATGCTGCCGGCACTGCTATTTGAGTCTTACTAGAGTGTCTTACTAATATCAAAAGGTGGATTTCTCAACAGGGTTGCCAGATTGGGGGAAATCAAAGCCATGAGGGGAAAATAGGGGGAAATATTTTTCAAATAGGGGGTTTCAGCTCAAAATGGGGGCTTGTATGTCCTCTGTAGTGAGCTCCTTAGTACTTAACCATAGTGTTCTCATGATCTTTTAAAAATACAAACCCTGCCTTCTGACAGTGATGGCCTACTGCACTAGCCAGTAGTTCATGCCTTTTACCATAAATCCCGCCTCACACTTGACTCCTCCACCATTCACACACGCACACTGCATTGAATATATAAGAACATAAGAAAGTTTACAAACGAGAGGAGGCCATTCAGCCCATCTTGCTCGTTCGGTTGTTAGTAGCTTATTGATCCCAGAATCTCATCAAGCAGCTTCTTGAAGGTTCCCAGGCTGTCAGCTTCAACAATATAGTAAATAGATAACATGTAGGTTTTGTATGGTTCCTCTTGATTTACAGAAAATATTTTCAGAGAAATTCTGTACTATGTTATGTATTATTATTATTATTATTATTATTATTATTATTATTAATAATAATAATAAATAAATAAATAAATAAATAAATAAATAAATAAATAAATGGTGCCAGACAAAGCTGAGAAATCACCTTCAAGTTGAAACACTAGGAAGCCTCCTGGATGTTAGTGGTAGTGGAGGGGATAAGATTGCAGGAGCTTTCAGCCAACCACACACATATGCTCCAGTGTGGCAATGTGCCCCGCCCCTGTGTGCAATTGTGTGTTATGTGTTGTATGTTGCGTGTGTGTGTTAATGTTGGTGTATAGATTGGTACACGGGATATAAACGGGTCTGTGTTTCACGTGTATTTAAAAAGTGTAGATTTATATTTAGGCACGAGGAGGGCACAAATCACTTCACGTGCTGGTTAAATGTAATATGTGAGCACGGGGTTGCACAGAATGAATTCACGTGCTGAGATTCAAGTGAATAATTAATTAGTAATTGAATCCCAGCACAACAGTATATATAGAGACACGTAGCACTCAGTCGGGGTTGGGTGTTCGAGAGTGGAGAACAGGAGAGAGAGAGAGAGGAGTTAAAATAAATAAGATCGTAAATATAAGTGTTTGTTCACACCGTGTTTGTTTGTCTCCGTGCACCGTTTGTTAAGTGTTAGTTCGTTTTGTCTGTCTATTTATTTTGGCGTGTAGTGCCGTGCCCTGTGTTTTTGTATGTCTACAACCTTTTATTTTCTGTTCTGTTTTATTAAATGCTGAGCGAAACCATTCGCTCAGCTCCACCAAACAACATCTCTCTGTCTGTTTATTTCCTGCATCTGGTCTGACGCCACCCACTCCGGCCGTCTTTGTGACATCCAGAAATCCACAAGCCACATTTCTAGCATGTCTAGCAATGAGGACTGCTTTGAAAACCTTCTTAGTGACGCCTAATATTTTAGTTAACTGCAGCAACACCTAAATTATTATTATTATTTTATCCTAGGAGGGTAAATAGTATCTATGCAACAGATATCTGTGCATTGCAACACCCCCTTTCCAATACGGGTATTGTGTAAATGGGGGGGATTGGTTCACCAATAAGGGGGATTTTATAAGTAGCATCTGGCAACCCCGTGTCTCAGGTTTCTTGCACTTGAACTCATAAGACTTATTGACATACAGTATAAAGCACTAAATGGCTTGGCACCAGATTACCTGAGAGGATCATATATGCATAGTTTATCACATCATAATGTGTGCATTATTTTATTTATTTAGGAATTTCAAATACCACAAATGTAGAGTAAATTATAATAAAGACATCAGACATGTCGTGATACTGTAGGGGTGTGCTAGACATCAGACATGTCGTGATACTGTAGCGGTGTGCTAGACATCAGACATGTCGTGATACTGTAGGGGTATGCTAGACATCAGACATGTCGTGATACTGTAGGGGTATGCTAGACATCAGACATGTCGTGATACTGTAGGGGTATGCTAGACATCAGACATGTCCTGATACTGTAGGGGTATGCTAGACATCAGACATGTCGTGATACTGTAGGGGTGTGCTAGACATCAGACATGTCGTGATACTGTAGGGGTATGCTAGACATCAGACATGTCGTGATACTGTAGGGGTATGCTAGACATCAGACATGTCGTGATACTGTAGGGGTATGCTAGACATCAGACATGTCGTGATACTGTAGGGGTATGCTAGACATCAGACATGTCGTGATACTGTAGGGGTATGCTAGACATCAGACATGTCGTGATACTGTAGGGGTATGCTAGACATCAGACATGTCGTGATACTGTAGGGGTATGCTAGACATCAGACATGTCGTGATACTGTACGAGTAAACTAGACATCAGACATGTCGTGATACTGTAGGGGTAAGCTAGACATCAGACATGTCGTGATACTGTACGAGTAAACTAGACATCAGACATGTCGTGATACTGTAGGGGTATGCTAGACATCAGACATGTCCTGATACTGTAGGGGTAAGCTAGACATCAGACATGTCGTTATACTGTAGGGGTATGCTAGACATCAGACATGTCCTGATACTGTAGGGGTATACTAGACATCAGACATGTCCTGATACTGTAGGGGTAAGCTAGACATCAGACATGTCGTGATACTGTAGGGGTATGCTAGACATCAGACATGTCCTGATACTGTAGGGGTAAGCTAGACATCAGACATGTCGTGATACTGTAGGGGTATGCTAGACATCAGACATGTCCTGATACTGTAGGGGTATGCTAGACATCAGACATGTCGTGATACTGTAGGGGTATGCTAGACATCAGACATGTCGTGATACTGTACGAGTAAACTAGACAAAAGACATGTGGCGATACTGTACGAGTACGCTACTGACTGCACTGTCTGAACAGTGGTTCTGTCTACCATACATTCCAGCTGTTAAAGTCAAAGGATTCATTTTGCACAACATGTAATGAATATGATTTGGATTATTCGGTGACTTTTATAAGGATAAAATGTACAGTGTTTAAAATGTGTTGTCATCACAGAGAGCTTCCCTGTACTGTAATTCAGGGACAGTTACTTTTGTTTTGGGTAAATTACAAAAAAGCGTCGCCACATTTAAATGCAATAACTTACCAAGTTCGTCCTGCTTCCGTCGCGATGTCAACACGTCCTCGTCTCCTCTTTGGTAATCTGGGCTCAGTGATGTTTAGTCTGTTTATTGTTTCCTAGTCTTTCTGTCAGCTCACTTTGCTTTTTGCGGCACAACACAGACGTGGCAGAGCAACAAAGCAACTCTCGCGTGGTTTACCAGCTCGACGCATTTCCCCCATTCAAAGACAAGTTAAAATATCGTGAGAGTTCTGAGGAAGGTGGTTGTTTTTTTAAGAAACCCCGATGGGATGCGGATGCGGGGCGGAAGTTAATTAACTGAACCGATTTAACACAGCCCCTCACAAAAATGACGCTGACAATTATTATTATTATTTTTTTAAAATATGGCTGTTGTTTTATTTGTGTGCTGCTGGGTGCTGCCAATATTCTTCCGTTTCAGTTTGCTTCTGTGTTAATACTCCTGCGTTTTATTGATACACTGACAGTTCCCTCAGCTCAACTTACACAGACAGTGGCCCGGCGCTTATTGCTCACAGACAAAATAACTTGTGAAACACAGGCACTTATTATTAAAATGCAAAACCAATTTCACAATTACAATTCTTCTAACATATCACAGCTACGGTTTACAAAAAATTACACAAGTATACTTTTGAAACACTTCATGTGACAATATGAGTTAATCAGCTTAGTTACTTTTTAACAAGGTTCAAACTGTCAGGTTTTTCATACGCGCGTTAAAAGCGCAATTTAAGATAACTATTTTATCAATTTCTATGTGTTGTAATTATCATTAATTACTCTAGTTCCACAAGGGAAAGGTAAGAGAATTATACTCAACGGTTCCTTGAAGAAGACCCAAAGTCTGCTGAACAAGTCTTCTGTTGTAGTTATATTCTCGCTTCATAAGAACATAAGAAAGTTTACAAACGAGAGGAGGCCATTCAGTCCATCTTGCTTGTTTGGTTGTTAGTAGCTTATTGATCCCAGAATCTCAGCAAGCAGCTTCTTGAAGGATCCCAGAGTGTCCAGACCCTCACAATTCTCTGTGTAAAAAAGTGCCTCCTATTTTCTGTTCTGCATGCCCCTTTATCTATTCTCCATTTGTGACCCCTGGTCCTTGTTCTTTTTTCTGGGTGGACATTGTCTATACCTTTTAGGATTTTGAATGCTTGAATCAGATCACTGCGTAGTCTTCTTTGTTCAAGACTGAATAGATTCAATTCATTTAGCCTGTCTGCATACGACATGCCTTTTAAACCCAGGATAATTCTGGTTGCTCCTCTTTGCACTCTTTCTAGAGCAGCAATATCCTTTTTGTAACGAGGTGAGGTCTTACTAATGCATTGTAAAGTTTTAACATTACTTCCCTTGATTTAAATTCAACACTTCTCACAATATATCTGAGCATCTTGTTGGCCTTTTTTATAGCAACATTCCTTTTAAACCCGGGATAATTCTGGTTACTCTTCTTTGCACTCTTTTTTATGAAGACCCCTGTCCTGTGCCTCCGGATGGTTTTGGCTGCTTGCCAAAAGGGGGGAGGCTGAACGTCCTGTGCCCGAGTGGGAGGAGCCTGTGCATCCAGTGCCCAGAAAGGGGGGAGCCCATGCATCCAGTGCCCAGAAGATGGGAGCCCGTACATCAGTGCACAGAAGGGGGGAGCCCGTGCATCCAGCACCCAGAAGGGGGGAGCCCGTGCAGCCACAGCCCAGGAACAGGAGGCCCACAGATCCAGAACCCAGGTCCCCAGCAGTGGAGGGAAAATGCTTGCCGCCTCTGCCTCCACCACCTCCACTGCCAGGAGCAGAGCAGCAGGAGCTGCCTCTGTCTCCACCACCACCAGAGGGAGAGCAGCAGGAGCTGCCTCTGTCTCCACCACCACCAGAGGGAGAGCAGCAGGAGCTGCCTCTGTCTCCACCACCGCCAGAGGGAGAGAAGCAGGAGCTGCCTCTCCCTGCACAACTCGAAGGACCAGGACAGGATGCTGGCGGTCCTCAGCAACCCCTGCATATGCTGCTGAGTGGAACACGGGAGAAAACCGCCTGGCCGCAGCGGCCACAAAGAGGGTCAACCCCAGCACCCCAGCTAGTCCTGATTCCTTCACCAGGGGGAGGAGTGGAGCTCCCACTGCCACCTTCATGGCCAGGGGCTCCCCTCCCGCTGTTGCCTCCCTAGGGTCCGCTGCCGCTGTTTCCTCTCGAGGGTCCGCTGTCACCGTCCCCTGGGTTCACTGAGAGCTCTGCTTCGCCTGGCCGGAGTCTGGCCGTAGCCCCAGAAGAGGGAGCTGCCGGCTACGAAGAAGGGGGGAGGGGGGGGAGGAGACCACCTCCATCTCAGCCCCGATCACCACCCCTGTGCCACAGCCCGGCCTGGGGGTTGGATCCCTTGGCCTGGACTCCCAGACACCCAGGCTCCATGTCTGGACCTCTGGTCGCTGGGCCTGACTCCCAGGTCACGGCACAACCAGGCACAGGAGGTCGCCTGGTCTCCTTCTCCGCTCCCCCTGGTTGCCCAGACGTCACTCCAAGGTTGCCTGGGCTCACACCTCTGCCTGGGGCTGCAGCCAACCGGTCGCCTGCCTGCTCTCCCAACGCCCCATCTAAGGCACCTGGGTCCCCTGTTGCCAGGTCTCGGTCCCACCAAGAGGGTGCCGGGCTATGGACTGACCCTCCCTCAGCAATGGGAGAAGGAGGACCTCACCCCCATGGACCACTTGCTTCCCCTCTTCCGGGACTTTGGGACTAAGGGGGGAGGTGGCCGTTGGGGCCAAGTGTGCTGCGCACAAGGGGGGGATATGTAACAGGGCCAGGAGCCCTGTACATGAAAAAGCCCTGCCATAAAATGTTTTGTTTTTGTATTGTTTATTTTAGAACGGGGTACCCCTCCGGCCCTGTGCAATTTATTAATTAGTATTTGTTTTGTTTTATTATTATTATTATTATTGTTATTGTTATTATATATATATATATATATATATAATAGTCGTGCCTTTGTTTGGTTGTTTTTATTTTTTAAGTGTGTTGTGGCAGAGGCGAGGTCGGCAGCTCCTCCTCTGCCAGTAGTTGTTATAAACCTCGTGCAGATTGTGTCCGAGGGGTAATGAGATCATTGATCGTTAACCCCTCGGCCACACTAAATAAAAGCCTGCAGCTCTCTGCACTCGGGGAGGAGAGAACAGAGCGAGAGCGAGAGCAAGAATTTAAAAATAATAATATAGGATCAGCGAAGGTGATTGCCCAGCCTGACCTTTATGGTTTTTTGGTGTTCGTGATTTTTTTTGTTTATCTTTTTTATTTCGCTCTGTGAGCAGTGTGTGTATTTTGTTAAACCTTTTATTTTTGTATTTAAAAATAAACGGCGCTGCAGCATCTTTTGCCCTGCAGTACTTGCTTCTTTGTTTTCAACGTCACCACATCGGCTACCCTGTCACAGATGGTCAACATCCTTTTGTAAATATTTTGATGGAAACCTAAAGGAGGATTTGATGAGGTATGGCACACAATTTTACTTCCGGCAGTTTTCTGGATGTAATTAACAATATTTCTGAAAGTTTCAACAGAATGCTGAAGGAAAACAATGAATGGAAAGAACTACCTGTAGATGCAATGGCACCTGCTCTCCAGTATGTGCAATTGTATTTCAAATACTAATTCAAAAGAGCACAATGTGGCTTGGGGAACTACAAGGTCAACAAGGAATTTGACATGCCATGTCATCCACATTCCTTTTCATGAATGTCCTGCTTTACAGACTGTAATAGGGGATGCGGGTTATATGCTGACAGATTAGAGATGCACAGAAGTTGCAGTTGAAACGCCGGCGCAGGCATACAGGTTTTATTTGCAGACTTTACAAGGTTTTGCAACTCAGGTTGCAATTTCAGGTGGCCACCACTAGGGTACCAGCAATGGAAGTCCTCATCCAGAAGGACTTACACAGAGTGTAACAAAAAATAAATTTAAAAAGGAAAAAAAAACACTGTTACAAAGCTAATCAAATAAAGTGACCACGAGTGGTTGAGCACTACCTCCACTAAACTGAAGGTCCCGCTCCTCCAGGAACCCCCTGTGCTGACACATCCTCTATGAGGGTCCCGCTCCTCCAGGAACCCTCTACACTGACACATCCTGTATGAGGGACCCGCTCCTCCAGGAACCCTCTGCACTGACACATCCTGTATGAGGGTCCCGCTCCTCCTGGAACCCTCTGCGCTGACACATCCTGTATGAGGGTCCCGCTCCTCCAGGAACCCTCTACACTGACACATCCTGTATGAGGGTCCCGCTCCTCCAGGAACCCTCTGCACTGACACATCCTGTATAACTGAGTGTCCCACTCCTCCAGGAACCCCCTGCACTGACACATCCTGTATGAGGGTCCCGCTCCTCTAGGAACCCTCTGCACTGACACATCCTGTATAACTGAGTGTCCCGCTCCTCCTGGAACCCACTGCACTGACACTTCCTGTATGAGGGTCCCACTCCTCCTGGAACCCTCTGCACTGACACATCGTGAATGAGGGTCCCGCTCCTCCAGGAACCCACTGCACTGACACATCCTGTATGAGGGTCCCACTCCTCCAGGAACCCTCTGCACTGACACATCGTGTATGAGGGTCCCGCTCCTCCAGGAACCCTCTGCACTGACACATCCTGTATGAGGGTCCCTCTGCACTAACACATCCTGTATAACTGAGTGTCCCGCTCCTCCAGGAACCCTCTGAGCTGACACATCCTGTATGAGGGTCCCGCTCCTCCAGGAACCCCCTGCGCTGACACATCCTGTATGACGGTCCCGCTCCTCCAGGAACCCTCTGCACTGACACATCCTGTATGAGTGTCCCACTCCCCCAGGAACCCTCTGCACTGACACATCCTGTTTAACTGGGGGTCCCGCTCCTCCTGGAACCCTCTGCACTGACACATCGTGTATGAGGGTCCCGCTCCCCCAGGAACCCTCTGCACTGACACATCCTGTATGAGGGTCCCGCTCCTCCAGGAACCCTCTGCACTGACACATCCTGTATGAAGGTCCCGCTCCTCCAGGAACCCACTGCACTGACACTTCCTGTATGATACTCCCGCTCCTCCAGGAACCCACTGCACTGACACATCCTGTATGAGTGTCCCGCTCCCCCAGGAACCCTCTGCACTGACACATCCTGTATGAGGGTCCCGCTCCTCCAGGAACCCACTTCACTGACACATCCTGTATGAGGGTCCCGCTCCTCCAGGAACCCTCTGCACTGACACATCCTGTATAACTGAGTGTCCCGCTCCTCCAGGAACCCTCTGAGCTGACACATCCTGTATACTGTTGTGGGATTGAATCTCCTGAACTCATTTCCCTTTGTTAAACACTAGGATCCTGGTACACTTGGTGATCACTACTAGTTTGTTGCTTTGGTTTTTCACCCTGCTGCCACACACAGTCTTGTAGGTTCTCCGCTGACTCACAGCCCTTCACCTCCAGCTTGTAGAGAACAAAGGACTGGCTTTCCAGCTCCTCTCTCAGTAGGTGGCCAGACAGGGTTCATTGAAAATCAATACATTGCTTGACGTCGCATTCCACACTTGTCCGAATCAGGGAGGGGATTCGAACCCTGGCCCTGCTATATTGAACACAAACTTCAACATTTGAATGAAACAAACTTTATTTACAAAGAAACACAAAACACACTATTTACACGTGCAGGACCTCAGCCATGCCACACAGACTGTTGTGGAAAAGGTAAAGGGAACATCTGACACCAGCCCATGAGTTATTGAAGGAGGCCCTAGGTATAGAATGACACAGGAGTCACATGCAAAAGCATCCATGAGAAAGGGTTTGTATCTTTAAATGCACAGCTACAAACATTCGTAGTGAAGAGTGTTTTCAGGAACAAGATGCATGCTGTCAAGCTCCATTTGGATTAATGTTCACAGTGACTTATCCAAGTACTAGAAAGTGTTACCATATAATTGCAGTAGAAAAGGCGTGTAACATTGCATCACAAGAATACAAGCATCGTCATTGCTTCTCTAATCTGAGAGCAAGTCTCTAGGTCAGAAGATAAATCAGGCAGAAAAAGGCACAGACCAAAAGATTATGAATGTCATTCCTGCCCCGGACTCAGCTATGGCAACAACCCTGGAAGATGGCTCTGCTGAAACTGATAAAAGACATCCACCTGTAAGACATCTTTCCTATAAATTCAGTGATTTGTCTCGCCCCTAGAGGGCACTGGAAGTTTCCTTGTTGGGTGCTCCTTATGTTCATCCACTCCAGCTCCCAGGCTTGCTGACACAAGCAGTGAGCCCTGGTATGTAAAATAATGTGTCCCAATGCACGCCTGAACGATACCAATGCTTTCATTCTCAGGAATGGATCAATGGAGACACAATGAGCGTGTGTAATAACTGCTTACATTGTGAGGGAAGGAATGGCTTTATCTGTTGCCCAACATATCTTTATCAGCAGAGCACAGGGAGAATATGGACATATTATACAACATTCTGATAGGAACTCTGTTCTTAACTATGATCTTGCGTTGATTCCCTTTAACACTAACATTTCCGAGGTGGGTCACCTTGGTGTCTGGCTGTAATTGATTTTGCATCTCATTTGACACTGTCAAACTCATTGTCAAACAGTGACAGACCTGCTGAGATTGTCCCTCACCTGTTGACATTTTTTAGCTGAGATCTCTGTGCCTGAAGACTGGAAATATATAGCAGTGACCAGTGCTGTGGCCTCAGAATCATCGCAAATGCATGCTCGCTATAAGTATGCAGTACTGGATAGGGATTGTGTGTGTCAGTGGATTGTATCAGAAAAACATTACTGGACTAAGACACAGAATAAGCCTCCTGTGAGAAGTAAATCAATCAATCAATCAATCAATCAATCAATCAATTGTATTTTTATATAGCGCCTTTCACGACAGGTCACCACAAAGCGCATTACAAGAATAAAAACAAAACATATTACAAACCAATAAAAACAAAACAGTAAAATATTTAAAAAAAAAAAAAAAAAGGGTAAAAAAGTTGGATAGATAAGCTATATTATAAAAATATGTTTTTAAAAAGAGCAACAGTGGGAAAAATATGGAGACAAGAGAATATCAGCTCATGTAGATGAGATTGCCAGGCTATAAAAATGATTTTTTTTAGTCTAGATTTGAAAGCATCAGCTGAAGGGGCTTCTCTAATTGTGATGGGTAAGTTGTTCCATAATTTAGGTGCCATATAACTAAAAGATCTACCATCTGAGTTTTTTTTCTGTATAACAGGTACAGACAGTAACTCAGCATCCAGTGATCGGAGCGGGCGATTGGGGACATAGGGTTCCAGAAGATCTTTAAGGTACGGAGGTGCGAGACCATTTAAAGCCTTATAAGTTAACAGCAGCACTTTAAAATCTATTCTAAAACTAACAGGGAGCCAATGCAAGGATGCCAGCATGGGGGTGATGTGCTCTCACCTCGTGACCTGAGTTAAAATTCTAGCAGCAGCATTTTGTACAAGTTGAAGGTGAAATAATGTTGTGGCTAGTCCCAATGAAAGACCATTGCAATAATCAATCCTAGAGGATATACAAGCCTGCATTAATCTAGTCCCAATGAAAGACCATTGCAATAATCAATCCTAGAGGATATACAAGCATGCATTAATCTAGTCCTAATGAAAGACCATTGCAATAATCAATCCTAGAGGATATACAAGCATGCATTAATCTAGTCCTAATGAAAGACCATTGCAATAATCAATCCTAGAGGATATACAAGCCTGCATTAATCTAGTCCTAATGAAAGACCATTGCAATAATCAATCCTAGAGGATATACAAGCATGCATTAATCTAGTCCTAATGAAAGACCATTGCAATAATCAATCCTAGAGGATATACAAGCCTGCATTAATCTAGTCCTAATGAAAGACCATTGCAATAATCAATTAATAATCATTAATCTCTCTGCATCCTGCCTGCAGAAAAATACCTCTCAGTCTTGCAATATTTCTTAAATGAAAAAAGGAAAGTCCATCAAATAAAACATCAACCAAATGTCTATTTTTCTGATTTTTCTGAGGTCCCAGTATCATCGCTTCTGTTTTGTCTTAATTTAATATAAAAAAAATAATAAACATCCAGTTCTTGATATCAGCAAGACAGGTATTCAAAATATTAGCAGCAGATACATGGTCCTGTTTGAGGGACAAGTAAAGCTGAGTACCATCAGCAGAACAGTGGAAACTAGCTCCATGTCTACGAATAAGGTCACCCAAAGGTAACTGTGGCAGTGTGCCCCGCCCCTGTGTGCGTTTGTGTGTTATATGTTGTGTGTGGTGTATTAATGTTGGCGTATAGATATTGCTGCACGGGATATAAATGGGTCTGTGTAGCACGAGTGATTTCAAATATATAGTTGTATTTAGGCACGTTTACTTCACGTGCATTTAAAGTATTTAATAGTATGTGAGCACGGGGTTGCACAAATTAGTTCACATGCTGGGATTCAAGTGAATAATTAATTAGTAATTGAATCCCGGCACAACAGTATATATAGATGCACGTTTCACTCACTCAGGGTTGGGTGTTTGGTGAGTGGAGAACGGGAGAGAGTAAAATAAACTAAAAGGATAATTAATAGCAATTGCTATTTACAATACTTGTTTGTTTTGAGTCACCGTGTTTCTTTGTTTGTTAGTCCACTGTTTGTTTAAGTGTTAGTCCATTTTGTTTGTCTATTTATTTTGGCCTCAAGTGCCGTGTGCTGTTTTTTTGTTTAAATCTTTTATTTGTTTCATTCAATTAAACGCAGTGAGCGCCGCAGCGTCTCAGTTTCACCTGCCACTACTGTCTGTGTTTCTTTCTGGCCTGACGTCAACCCTACAGCCAGCCTGTTCACAGTAACATATAAAGAGAAAATAAAATTGGGCCAAGAATTGAACCTCGAATGACCCCACAAGTAACCTCTGATAAAAATGAGGTCTCCTCCTCAATTTATATAAACTGAAACCTGTTTGAAAGATAAGACCAGAACCAGGACAAGACAGTACCTGACAATCCCACCACACCAAATGTTCAAGGCAATCAATTAAAACAGTGTGATCAATGGTGTCAAAAGCTGCACTTAAATAAAATAAAACAAGGACTGAAGGTGAGCCCAGGTCAGAGGACAGAAGAACATCATTCACTACTCGGATTGCTGTCTTGGTACTATGATAAGGCTTGAAACCAGACTGCAGTTTCTCAGAAAATTTCTGTGTATCAAGAGATCTATTAAGTTGGCCAGCCACTGCTCTTTCTAACACTTTGGACAGACAAGGGAGATTGGAAATTGCCTGTAGTTATTAAGAACAATGGGATCAAGGGTGGGCTTCTTAATAAGGGGCTTTAATACTACAGTCTTAAACGAGTGGCACAGCACCTGATAAAAGAGAACTGTTGACAATATTTTAAACAGTGATATTTATTTTTGGATATACAGTATCTCTTTTCAAAGTATAGTAGGAATAGGATCTAATGTGCAAGTTGTGAGTTTCATTTTTCTAAATAAGGAATCCAACTCTAGTTCAGACGTACTCAAGGATTTGTTTAGAACATAAGAACATAAGAACATATGAAAGTTTACAAACGAGAGGAGGCAATTCGGTCCATCTTGCTCGTTTGGTTGTTATTAGCTTATTGATCCCAGAATCTCATCAAGCATCTTCTTGAAGGATCCCAGGGTGTCAGCTTCAACAACATTACTGGAGAGTTGGTTCCAGACCCTCACAATTCTCTGTGTAAAAAAGTGCCTCCTATTTTCTGTTCTGAATGCCCCTTTATCTAATCTCCATTTGTGACCCCTGGTCCTTGTTTCTTTTTTCAGGTCAAAAAAGTCCCCTAGGTCGACACTGTCAGTACCTTTTAAAATTTTGAATGTTTGAATCAGATGGCCGCGTCGTCTTCTTTGTTCAAGAATGAACAGATTCAGTTCTTTTAGCCTGTCTGCATACGACATGCCTTTTAAACCCGGGATAATTCTGGTTGCTCTTCTTTGCACTCTTTCTAGAGCAGCAATATCCTTTTTGTAACGAGGTGACCAGAACTGAACATAATATTCTAGGTGAGGTCTTACTAATGCATTGTAAAGTTTTAACATTACTTCCCTTGATTTAAATTCAACACTTTTCACTATATATCTGAGCATCTTGTTGGCCTTTTTTATAGCTTCCCCACATTGTCTAGATGAAGACATTTCTGAGTCAACATAAACTCCTAGATATTTTTCATAGATTCCTTCTTCAATTTCAGTATCTCCCATATGATACTTTTCTCTATTAAATGTCATTTGCCATGTGTCTGCCCACTTCTGAATGCTGTCTAGATCATTTTGAATGACTTTTGCTGCTGCATCAGTGTTTGCCACTCCTATTTTTGTGTCATCTGCAAATTTAACAAGTTTGCTTACTATACCAGAATCTAAATCATTAATGTAGATTAGGAATAGCAGAGGACCTAATACTGATCCCTGTGGTACACCACTGGTTACCTCGCTTCATTTTGAGGTTTCTCCTCTAATCAGTACTTTCTGTTTTCTACATGTTAACCACTCCCTAATCCATGTGCATGCATTTCCTTGAATCCCTACTGCGTTCAGTTTGAGAATTAATCTTTTATGCGGGACTTTGTCAAAAGCTTTCTGGAAATCTAAATAAACCATGTCGTATGCTTTGCAATTATCCATTGTCGATGTTGCAACCTCAAAAAAATCAAGCAGGTTAGTTAGACACGATCTCCCTTTCCTAAAACCATGCTGACTGTCTCCCAGGATATTGTTACCATATAGGTAATTTTGAATTTTGGATCTTATTATAGTTTTCATAAGTTTACATATAATAGAAGTCAGGCTTATCGGTCTATATTTACCTGGTTCGGTTTTATCTCCCTTTTTGTGGAGCGGTATTACGTTTTCAATTTTCCAGTCTGTCGGTACAACCCCTGTGTCAAGAGACTGTTGCATGATCTTGGTTTGTTTGTCTTTTGACAGATCCATTGTTTCGTCTGCAATGATGGAAAACACTTCAGCTTTTTTACTTCATTTACGATTGAATCTGTCACTTGTGAAGCCTAACTTCGATGATTTCATTCTGACATGAGCTGTGTCGGTGGGTGAAGTACTTCTCTCTGCTAACCATAAATCGATGAATCCGTTCGTTGTCTGGACTCCACAGTTTAATCAATTCCCGCAAATTGCCTTGATTTGTGGAATCCATTCCCTTGTCATATCCCCTCAAAGGTATACCCTGGCGAGTGCAAAATAAAGTGATCTCTGTTACAGTTTCTAAATATGCTCGGTTGTCCTCCGCTGTTTTTTTCTTTTGACTGTCAAGCTGCGATGCAACACTCCTTGTTTTACAGGACAGCAGCCTACCCTTCCATTTAGCAAAGGCTTCTCAGTGGGATTCACACTTTGAATGTTCCCGAAATCATTCATTTACTTTCTTCCATGTTTTAAAACCCGCAATTCGAAATGCCAGTTCACTGTTTGGCCCATTCATTGCCAAATGCTCGACATAAAAGCAGAAAGCTCTGTCATCACGTACACTGTATTCAAGCCATTTACCACACTTGCCTGAATTTTCTGGTTTTGATCCCACAGGCACTGGCTGATACGGGCCTTCTTCAGTATATTCGAAAGCTGCATCCGGTCCAAGGCTAGGGTCTCTTTATAGACAGCTGCACTAACCTCTGTAGTATGAGTGCTGGAAGTATCGTCACTCTCGTTGCTATTAACATTCTGAACTCCAGAACTTCCAGAAGAGTCAGCTTCAGTTTCTGTTCATGTCTCTGATGTTGGTGATTTAGCTTTTTTCTTGTAGAAAAACTCCAAGCGTAGTTGTCTTTTTGCCATTTTAGCTAATAACAAGGCTTACACAAATTTTCGAATGCCACGCGCTCTCACGCGCTGACTGACATAGTTAAAGTCATATCACGCAGAACTAATATAACGGTGAAGGGTCAAAGACACTCGTTGGTTATGTTGTTAAGGTTTGAAAGTTTGAAATAAACCACTGCGTACTCACCTATTCTGAACCCACTTACAAAAAAAATCTATATATTTTATTTTTTTTATTTTTAAATAATAAACCCTGGCAGAAATCTGGGAGGGCACGTGACCTGGCGTGCCACCCCTACATGTCACCACTGGTCCACATGGACAATCACAGAGTCTCTGATTCTCTGAGTTTAGTATCATTAGTGCCCACATGGACAATCACAGAGTCTCGGATTCTCTGAGTTTAGTGTCATTAGTGCCCACATGGACAATCACAGAGTCTCGGATTCTCTGAGTTTAGTGTCATTAGTGCCCACATGGACAATCACAGAGTCTCGGATTCTCTGAGTTTAGTATCATTAGTGCCCACATGGACAATCACAGAGTCTCTGATTCTCTGAGTTTAGTATCATTAGTGCCCACATGGACAATCACAGAGTCTCGGATTCTCTGAGTTTAGTATCATTAGTGCCCACATGGACAATCACAGAGTCTCTGATTCTCTGAGTTTAGTATCATTAGTGCCCACATGGACAATCACAGAGACTCTGATTCTCTGAGTTTAGTGTCATTAGTGCCCACATGGACAATCACAGAGTCTCGGATTCTCTGAGTTTAGTGTCATTAGTGCCCACATGGACAATCACAGAGTCTCGGATTCTCTGAGTTTAGTGTCATTAGTGCCCACATGGACAATCACAGAGTCTCGGATTCTCTGAGTTTAGTATCATTAGTGCCCACATGGACAATCACAGAGTCTCTGATTCTCTGAGTTTAGTATCATTAGTGCCCACATGGACAATCACAGAGTCTCGGATTCTCTGAGTTTAGTATCATTAGTGCCCACATGGACAATCACAGAGTCTCTGATTCTCTGAGTTTAGTATCATTAGTGCCCACATGGACAATCACAGAGACTCTGATTCTCTGAGTTTAGTGTCATTAGTGCCCACATGGACAATCACAGAGACTGATTCTCTGAGTTTAGTGTCATTAGTGCCCATATGGACAATCACAGAGTCTCTGATTCTCTGAGTTTAGTATCATTAGTGCCCACATGGACAATCACAGAGTCTCTGATTCTCTGAGTTTAGTATCATTAGTGCCCACATGGACAATCACAGAGTCTCTGATTCTCTGAGTTTAGTGTCATTAGTGCCCACATGGACAATCACAGAGTCTCTGATTCTCTGAGTTTAGTATCATTAGTGCCCACATGGACAATCACAGAGTCTCTGATTCTCTGAGTTTAGTGTCATTAGTGCCCATATGGACAATCACAGAGACTGATTCTCTGAGGTTAGTGTCATTAGTGCCCATATGGACAATCACAGAGTCTCTGATTCTCTGAGTTTAGTGTCATTAGTGCCCACATGGACAATCACAGAGTCTCTGATTCTCTGAGTTTAGTATCATTAGTGCCCACATGGACAATCACAGAGTCTCTGATTCTCTGAGTTTAGTATCATTAGTGCCCACATGGACAATCACAGAGTCTCGGATTCTCTGAGTTTAGTGTCATTAGTGCCCATATGGACAATCACAGAGTCTCTGATTCTCTGAGTTTAGTATCATTAGTGCCCACATGGACAATCACAGAGTCTCTGATTCTCTGAGTTTAGTGTCATTAGTGCCCACATGGACAATCACAGAGTCTCGGATTCTCTGAGTTTAGTATCATTAGTGCCCACATGGACAATCACAGAGTCTCTGATTCTCTGAGTTTAGTATCATTAGTGCCCACATGGACAATCACAGAGTCTCGGATTCTCTGAGTTTAGTATCATTAGTGCCCACATGGACAATCACAGAGTCTCGGATTCTCTGAGTTTAGTATCATTAGTGCCCACATGGACAATCACAGAGTCTCGGATTCTCTGAGTTTAGTGTCATTAGTGCCCACATGGACAATCACCCTGCACCGTGCACCCTGCACCCTGCACCCTGCACCAGTGCACCCTGCACCAGTGCACCGTGCACCCTGCACCCTGCACCCTCCACTGTGCACCCTGCACCATGCACCCTGCACCAGTGCACCGTGCACCCTGCACCATGCACCAGTGCTCCCTGCACCAGTGCACCATGCACTGTGCACCCTGCACCCTGCACCCAGCACCAGTGCACCGTGCACCCTGCACACTGCACCCAGCACCAGTGCACCGTGCACCATGCACCAGTGCACCGTGCACCCTGCACCAGTGCACCGTGCACTGTGCACCCTGCACCCAGCACCAGTGCACCGTGCACCCTGCACCCTGCACCCAGCACCAGAGCACCCTGCACCATGCACCAGTGCACCATGCACCCTGCACCATGCACCCTGCACCAGTGCACCATGCACCCTGAAAGAAGGCAATACAGCAGTGACTAAAACAATCCCACGATCAGACCACTAGGCACAATAACACAATTCTTCACACGGTTAAAATGATGATTAAACATATAAAACGGTCTGACCTGGCACATGAACAAATAGTGCCGCTAGCTGTAACCCACGTACACCCACGTGCCTTTCAATGGGTCTCTTGTCTCTCTACACATCAGTTAGATCATAATGATTCACAATAGAAGCAAGTTCTCTGGCAGACTGGGGGTGTGGCTCTGTGTGACTCCTATCCACAGAGTCATTTGGGCTGAATGGCCTCCTCTCGTTTGTAAACTTTCTTATGTTCTTATGTTCTAAAGTGCAGTTAAAATCCCCCCCTAGAAATGAAAACACATCATGTGAACATTCTGCTATAAGTCTATCTAAAATCTGAATAGACTGCACCCTCTCTCTCCCTTCAGTGGGGGCACAGACATTAATAAAACAAACATGTTTATTAAAAAGCACCTCTTTAAATGAGAGAGAGTGAGGGATAAACACTCCAGCTTGTCCCATGCCTAAAAACGATAGTCCTCTTCCATGCCTTGAGCCAGTCTGATTCATTATTAAAGTCACTGTGGGTTTCCTGAATAAAAGAAACCTCTATATTTTTCTGTGTCACTGTTTCAAACACATATGCGTGTTTATGTGTGGCTCTAGCCCATTTATGTTAAAAGTGCCTGTTACAAAATTATCCATCAAGATAAAGTGAGAAAAAAACACCATGAAATAGAGCAGTAACAAAGAGAGGAAACTTTTTTTTCAGCCATTATAATTTCTTTACTTGAAACTGTCTGCAAACTTTACTTGTCAATTTCTTTATTCTGTATCACTCAGGGTTATCGAGTTCACAGATCTCAGTTATATCAAATGGACTGAGCAGTACTTACAAACAGATTCGGATCAGTGGAAACATCCTGCACACTCACCCGTCTTTTCACCATTGTATTAAAAAGCTTTTGATGCTCTCTGTATCATATCTCTTCTCTGCAGGCTGCCTGACAGAGGGCTCAGAGCGCTATGAAGAGTCTGTAGTAGACCCCTCCTCATCACTCTCGTACTCGGAGCTTTCCTCGTCTTTCTTTATCGGCACAGCTAAGCGAGGCCGACGAGCTACATTCAAAATGATCTAGACAGCATTCAGAACTGGGCAGACACATGGCAAATGACATTTAATAGAGAAAAGTATCATATGGGAGATACTGAAATTGAAGAAGGAATCTATGAAAAAGACCTAGGAGTTTATGTTGACTCAGAAATGTCTTCATCTAGACAATGTGGGGAAGCTATAAAAAAGGCCAACAAGATGCTCGGATATATTGTGAAAAGTGTTGAATTTAAATCAAGGGAAGTAATGTTAAAACTTTACAATGCATTAGTAAGACCTCGCCTAGAATATTGTGTTCAGTCCTGGTCACCTCATTACAAAAAGGGTATTGCTGCTCTAGAAAGAGTGCAAAGAAGAGCAACCAGATTTATCCTGTGTTTAAAAGGTATGTCATACGCAGACAGGTTAAAAGAATTGAATCTATTCAGTCTTGAACAAAGAAGACTACGTGGCAATCTGATTCAAACATTCAAAATCCTAAAAGGTATTGACAATGTCGACCCAGGGGACTTTTCTGACCTGAAAAAAGAAACAAGGACCAGGGGTCACAAATGGAGATTAGATAAAGGGGCATTCAGAACAGAAAATAGGAGGCACTTTTTTACACAGAGAATTGTGAGGGTCTGGAACCAACTCCCCAGTAATGTTGTTGAAGCTGACACCCTGGGATCCTTCAAGAAGCTGCTTGATGTGATTCTGGGATCAATAAGCTACTAACAACCAAACGAGCAAGATGGGCCGAATGGCCTCCTCTCGTTTGTAAACTTTCATATGTTCTTATGTTCTTATGTACTCTCACTCACCTCCTCGCTGCTCTCACTCACCTCCGCACTACTCTCACTCTCACTCATCTCACTACTCTCACTCACCTCCTCACTACTCTCACTCTCACTCATCTCACTACTCTCATTCACCTCCTCGCTATTCTCACTCTCCTCCTCACTACTCTCACTTCTCCACTGGTGTAGTGCTTCTGCTGCTTTTGCCGGGGACGTCCACTGCCTCAACGCCCTGCTGTCTCACCTGTGATTTTAGTCGGCTTACCATCAGTTTGTGCCGGCTTACTTATTTTTTCAGCTGGCTACCTGCTGCTTCAGTCTTTTCTGCCGACCTGCCAGTTGTCCCTGCTGATTTATCTGATGTGTTAGCCTTGCTTTCTGCACTGGCATTGCTGTCTCCCGTCTCCTCCTCAGTATTCCTGCTGATGGTAGGTTCACGAGGAGCGGGTCCTTCATCGCCGCTATCAGCTCCTTTCTTTGTGTTCTCCTTCTCACCGGATTATTTAGGGCAGTTTCTCCCAATATGCCTTTCTTTACCACACTCGAAACATTTCATATTTTCAGTTGTGATAAAAACATACACTATTCATTTCACCTCCTGCACCACTTTCCATACCATCGCCTCCTCACTGAGAAATATAACCATGGCTTTACTCATTCGAGCCCCGGACTTCACATAATTAAACTGACTAATTCCCCCACTACCATCACACAGTCCTCCACCGACACATATTCTTCACTAACTACTTTGATCCTGTTTCTATGGGACAAAGATTCAAAAGAGAACAGGGGGGTTGCCCCGTTTTGGGCCACAGTGACAATAAAGTGTTAGTAAATAGCCAAATGACACTTAAAACAACGTCAGTTAAAACAAATACTCTTTCACTAAAAGAATAGAGTGAAAAAACTCCCAGCGTCTCACACGCTCCACCACACTCACTCACAGCCAGCCCACACTCCCAGCATACACCACGAGAGTGAGAGTGGAGTGCTGAGGAGAGCGAGGGGAGTGCGAATGGAGTGCTGAGGAGAGCGAGGAGAGTGAGAATGGAGTGCTGAGGAAAACGAGGAGAGTGAGAGTGGAGTGCTGAGGAGAGAAAGGAGAGTGAGAATGGAGTGCTGAGGAGAACGAGGAGAGTGAGAGTGGAGTGCTGAAGAGAGTGAGAGTGGAATGCTGAGGAGAGCAAGAATGAAGTGCTGAGGAGAGCGTGGAGAGCGAGAGTGGAGTGCTGAAGAGAGTTAGAGTGGAGTGCTGAGCAGAGTGAAGAGACTGAGAGTGGTGCTGAGGAGAGTGTGAGTGGAGTGTTGAGCAAAGTGAGAGTAGAGTGCTGAGAAGAGCTTGGAGAGGGAGAGTGGAGTGCTGAGGAGAGTGCGGGGAAGGAACGTTTATACACCGGGATAACCAAAGATTGAGCGTGTTTATTTTAAAGAAGAGTTTTGGATTTCTAGGGTTCTGGTCACACTTTTTATAGTTTCTGTGTTTGGCTTGTTTTTGTATTAATTAAAAGCGTGCAGAAGCACTTAAATATAAATATTTCAAAGGGCACAGACCAGCCTTGACCTGGGATCTATACCACAGAAGGGTACAGTTGCAGTAACACACTGTGGGCACATTCACCCCATTGTGGCTTCACTATTGTTGTGCTACCATTGCCTCATCCGTATAATACACAGCCATTGTATTGGCAGTGCAGGGCCACTGCCTGTCTGTTTGCATTGCCACTGAAGATCATTTGGGAACAGTCACTCTTACTGATCTGACTATAAGATGACACATTTCAATATGATTGTGAATGTGTAATGAACTGGTAAGGCAACCAGTTCAGAGGACAGAGATTAGACTATCAAGCTTCAGGAGGGTCTAGTATCCCAACACCTGCCCCCATCCCATAATTACTGCCCCCCCCCCCCCCCCTCCGAAACTTGTATTGGATCTGGGGATTTAGCAAACTCTTACCTCACCCCCTCCAGGGCTAATAAACACTGCAATGGGGATTAAACCAGACTCCATTTAAAATGGGGATTTAGAGGGATGTGAAGAGAGAGAGAGAGAGAATGGAGAGGCTCTCAAGTGTGTGTGTGTGTGTGTGTGCATGAGAGACTCTGAGTGTGGAAGCTTCAATGGAGAGGATTAGGACTGAGATTTGTGCTGAAAAAGTGTGTTACTTCTGTTTGGTGGATCTGTGAGAAAGAGAGAATGGAGGGAGGAAGAGAGGGGTGTGGCAGCCTTACTATAGCCTGTGTCCCTGCACTGGTGTGGTACACAGTTAGATAGATAGATAGACATGTTCATGTAAAGAACAAGATGAAACATCAGTCATAATAATACCAATAATATGAATTATTATTATTATTAGAATGGATAATGAATTATAATATAATTATTAAACGGTTTCTGAGACATGTAAGCCATTTGGTATTAATTACAGGAGCTGCTCTTCAGTTGCCTGTCATAGACACATGTTACACAGGCTAGATCAGCCAACATGCCTTTATGAACGTAAGAGGCAGCGCCATCTAGTGATCGGCCACTTTGGATCAAGTATTTGCTAGCAATACACTGGCTGTGCACTACATGGCAGTGGCGCTTCCTAATATAGAACTTTGCCTAATCAAGCCTACACTGCATATGTCTATGGCAGGTAAACAGAACAGTAAGGGGGTCATTTTTAACGGTTTAATGGTAATCTTGATCTTGTATAATCTGTCATACTCTTTTTGCTTTTCAGAGAATACTGCAGCTTGATGCCTGTGTTGCTCCACATGAATACGTATTTGTGGATGAGGCTGGTTTCAATGTGACCAGAAAAAGGAGACATGGACGAAATCTCATTGGTCATCGTGCCACAATTGATGTCCCGGGTCAGCATGGAGGAAATATAACCATGTGTGCTGCCATTTCTAGAAATGGTGTGATCTCCCATAATGCCACCATAGGCGTGCTGTGTTATATGGGCCTATGGTGGCATTATGGCTGGTGTTCCTAGGTTCAATGTATCAAGGTCTTATCCCCCCAGAAGGACCAGAGCTAACAAACTTTATCATTGTATGGGACAATGTCGGCTTCCACCACTCTGCGCTTCTCCGAGGGTGTTTTGAAGCTCCTGCACGCTTCTCAATGGTGTTCCTCCCACCCTACTCTCCCTTCCTGAGTTTTTTTCCGCCTGGCGTTGGAAGGTGTATGACCGTAATCCCCATGAGCAGACAACACTGCTCCAGCATGTCAAGACATCACTGCAGAGGCAGCTCAAGGGTCACTCCGCCATGCAAGGCACTTTTTCCCGAGATGTATGGCCAGAGAAAACATTCTCTGTGATGTTGATGAGAACATGTGGCCTGACAGAAATCAGAGGCTGGATGCTGAATACCTGTAAAATCCCTTTTGTTTTCTGTTGTAATTATAGCAAACTATGATGTCTGGGTCATCTGGGGCTATATAAAAAAGATATACACTTATAGGTAAGATGTACACTTATAGGTAAGATGTACACTTATAGGTAAGATGTACACTTCTAGGTAAGATGTACACTTATAGGTACGATATACACTTATAGGTAAGATGTACACTTATAGGTAAGATGTACACTTATAGGTAAGATGTACACTTATAGGTACGATATACACTTATAGGTAAGATGTATGGCCACATTACACAATTTAAAGTAAGAAGAGTAAACAGGCAGAAATGGTATGAGGAAAAAATTAATAAAAAGGGTTAAACATTTTGATGTTTATATTTTGAATTTATTGCACCTTTGTGAAATGGTTGATAATGTGAGCTTTTCATTTGATGGCAAATGTATTATTTTGATGCGAGTATTTGATTTTGAGACATGTATTTTGACATCTGAAAGCATTATTGCATTTTGCAAAGGATTTTTGAAGTTTTGCAAACCACAAGACCGTTTTGATTTGTGTGTTAACTGTTTTGGTAACGTAGGATATTGTTTCAGGAAATGTGTTTGAGCGATGGAGAAAAACGGTAAACTGCAGTTACAATGTAATTCTAATACAGTCTAGTCTAGTGATCTGCAGTTACAATGTAATTCTAATACAGTCTAGTCTAGTGATCTGCAGTTACAATGTAATTCTAATACAGTCTAGTGATCTGCAGTTACAATGTAATTCTAATACAGTCTAGTCTAGTGATCTGCAGTTACAATGTAATTCTAATACAGTCTAGTCTGGTGATCTGCAGTTACAATGTAATTCTAATACAGTCTAGTCTGGTGATCTGCAGTTACAATGTAATTCTAATACAGTCTAGTCTAGTGATCTGCAGTTACAATGTAATTCTAATACAGTCTAGTCTAGTGATCTGCAGTTACAATGTAATTCTAATACAGTCTAGTCTAGTGATCTGCAGTTACAATGTGATTCTAATACAGTCTAGTCTAGTGATCTGCAGTTACAATGTGATTCTAATACAGTCTAGTCTAGTGATCTGCAGTTACAATGTAATTCTAATACAGTCTAATCTAGTGATCTGCAGTTACAATGTAATTCTAATACAGTCTAGTCTAGTGATCTGCAGTTACAATGTAATTCTAATACAGTCTAGTCTGGCGATCTGCAGTTACAATGTAATTCTAGTCTAGTTACTTGCACATATTTGCCCCTCAGACTAATACGGTATAGTGAATCCTCAGCACTCACCTTGTTTGATGTATCAGTGGGTCTGGCAGCATTTCGTCGGTCTGTCCCTGCTGCTCTGAAAACAGCAGCTCAAGATGTCCATGCACAATTCTTGGTTTTCGTTTAGTAAAATTCACAAGAATTGCGTTTGGACAATCAGGAGCTAGAGTTCCACTCGGGCTTCACTTCAATTAAACTAAGTAAGACCCCCCTGCTACCAGCATTGAACACTGTCCTCCAGACTCTACTATGCTGTACCCTGCTCCCCTGTGCTGTACCCTGCATTATCATGCTTTATCATGCTGTACCCTGCTCCCCTGTGCTGTACCCTGCTCCCCTGTGCTGTACACTGCATTACCATGCTTTATCATGCTGTACCCTGCTCCCCTGTGCTGTACCCTGTTCCCCTTTGCTGTACCCTGCTCCCCTGTGCTGTACCCTGCTCCCCTGTGCTGTACCCTGCATTACCATGCTTTATCATGCTGTATCCTGCTCCCCTGTGCTGTACCCTGCTCCCCTGTGCTGTACTTTGTTCCCCTGTGCTGTACCCTGCTCCTCTGTGCTGTACCCTGCTCCCCTGTGCTGTATCCTGCTACTCTGTGCTGTACCCTGCTCACGTGTGCTGTACCCTGCTCCTCTGTGCTGTACCCTGCTCCCCTGTGCTGTACCCAGCACCCCTGTGCTGTGCCCTGCTCCCCTGTTCTGTACCCAGCTCCCCTGTACTGTAACCTTTGTCATGCTCCCCTGGCAATGCATCACCATGCATTATCATGCTTTGTCATGCCTCACAATGCTTTTACCATACAGTATGTATTAACATGCATTATTTTAAAAAATAAGATAATTAAAAAACATAACCATACTGAGTGTCAGTATCAGTGACTGTACTGTAACACACTGCAATCGTAGTGAGTGTGTCAGTATCAGTGACTGTACTGTAACACACTGCAATCGTAGTGAGTGTGTCAGTATCAGTGACTGTACTGTAACATACTGCAATCGTAGTGTGTCAGTATCAGTGACTGTACTGTAACACACTGCAATCGTAGTGAGTGTGTCAGTATCAGTGACTGTACTGTAACACACTGCAATCGTAGTGTCAGTATCAGTGACTGTACTGTAACATCCTGCAATCGTAGTGAGTGTGTCAGTATCAGTGACTGTACTGTAACACACTGCAATCGTAGTGAGTGTGTCAGTATCAGTGACTGTACTGTAACATCCTGCAATCGTAGTGAGTGTGTCAGTATCAGTGACTGTACTGTAACATCCTGCAATCGTAGTGAGTGCGTCAGTATCAGTGACTGTACTGTAACACACTGCAATCGTAGTGAGTGTGTCAGTATCAGTGACTGTACTGTAACATACTGCAATCGTAGTGAGTGTGTCAGTATCAGTGACTGTACTGTAACATCCTGCAATCGTAGTGAGTGCGTCAGTATCAGTGACTGTACTGTAACACACTGCAATCGTAGTGAGTGTGTCAGTATCAGTGACTGTACTGTAACACACTGCAATCGTAGTGAGTGTGTCAGTATCAGTGACTGTACTGTAACATACTGCAATCGTAGTGAGTGTGTCAGTATCAGTGACTGTACTGTAACACACTGCAATCGTAGTGAGTGTGTCAGTACCAGTGACTGTACTGTAACACACTGCAATCGTAGTGAGTGCGTCAGTATCAGTGACTGTACTGTAACACACTGCAATCGTAGTGAGTGCGTCAGTATCAGTGACTGTACTGTAACACACTGCAATCGTAGTGAGTGCGTCAGTATCAGTGACTGTACTGTAACACACTGCAATCGTAGTGAGTGCGTCAGTATCAGTGACTGTACTGTAACATACTGCAATCGTAGTGTGTCAGTATCAGTGACTGTACTGTAACACACTGCAATCGTAGTGAGTGTGTCAGTACCAGTGACTGTACTGTAACACACTGCAATCGTAGTGAGTGCGTCAGTATCAGTGACTGTACTGTAACACACTGCAATCGTAGTGAGTGTGTCAGTATCAGTGACTGTACTGTAACATACTGCAATCGTAGTGTGTCAGTATCAGTGACTGTACTGTAACACACTGCAATCGTAGTGAGTGTGTCAGTATCAGTGACTGTACTGTAACACACTGCAATCGTAGTGTCAGTATCAGTGACTGTACTGTAACATCCTGCAATCGTAGTGAGTGTGTCAGTATCAGTGACTGTACTGTAACACACTGCAATCGTAGTGAGTGTGTCAGTATCAGTGACTGTACTGTAACATCCTGCAATCGTAGTGAGTGTGTCAGTATCAGTGACTGTACTGTAACATCCTGCAATCGTAGTGAGTGCGTCAGTATCAGTGACTGTACTGTAACACACTGCAATCGTAGTGAGTGTGTCAGTATCAGTGACTGTACTGTAACATACTGCAATCGTAGTGAGTGTGTCAGTATCAGTGACTGTACTGTAACATCCTGCAATCGTAGTGAGTGCGTCAGTATCAGTGACTGTACTGTAACACACTGCAATCGTAGTGAGTGTGTCAGTATCAGTGACTGTACTGTAACACACTGCAATCGTAGTGAGTGTGTCAGTATCAGTGACTGTACTGTAACATACTGCAATCGTAGTGAGTGTGTCAGTATCAGTGACTGTACTGTAACACACTGCAATCGTAGTGAGTGTGTCAGTACCAGTGACTGTACTGTAACACACTGCAATCGTAGTGAGTGCGTCAGTATCAGTGACTGTACTGTAACACACTGCAATCGTAGTGAGTGCGTCAGTATCAGTGACTGTACTGTAACACACTGCAATCGTAGTGAGTGCGTCAGTATCAGTGACTGTACTGTAACACACTGCAATCGTAGTGTGTCAGTATCAGTGACTGTACTGTAACATCCTGCAATCGTAGTGATTGCGTCAGTATCAGTGACTGTACTGTAACATACTGCAATCGTAGTGAGTGTGTCAGTATCAGTGACTGTACTGTAACATACTGCAATCGTAGTGAGTGTGTCAGTATCAGTGACTGTACTGTAACATACTGCAATCGTAGTGAGTGTGTCAGTATCAGTGACTGTACTGTAACACACTGCAATCGTAGTGAGTGTGTCAGTATCAGTGACTGTACTGTAACATACTGCAATGGTAGTGAGTGTGTCAGTATCAGTGACTGTACTGTAACACACTGCAATCGTAGTGAGTGTGTCAGTATGAGTGACTGTACTGTAACACACTGCAATCGTAGTGAGTGTGTCAGTATCAGTGACTGTACTGTAACATACTGCAATCGTAGTGAGTGTGTCAGTATCAGTGACTGTACTGTAACACACTGCAATCGTAGTGAGTGTGTCAGTACCAGTGACTGTACTGTAACACACTGCAATCGTAGTGAGTGCGTCAGTATCAGTGACTGTACTGTAACACACTGCAATCGTAGTGTGTCAGTATCAGTGACTGTACTGTAACATCCTGCAATCGTAGTGAGTGTGTCAGTATCAGTGACTGTACTGTAACATACTGCAATCGTAGTGAGTGTGTCAGTACCAGTGACTGTACTGTAACACACTGCAATCGTAGTGAGTGTGTCAGTATCAGTGACTGTACTGTAACACACTGCAATCGTAGTGAGTGCGTCAGTATCAGTGACTGTACTGTAACACACTGCAATCGTAGTGAGTGCGTCAGTATCAGTGACTGTACTGTAACACACTGCAATCGTAGTGAGTGCGTCAGTATCAGTGACTGTACTGTAACATACTGCAATCGTAGTGTGTCAGTATCAGTGACTGTACTGTAACACACTGCAATCGTAGTGAGTGTGTCAGTACCAGTGACTGTACTGTAACACACTGCAATCGTAGTGAGTGCGTCAGTATCAGTGACTGTACTGTAACGCACATGAACAAATAGTGCCGCTAGCTGTAACCCACGTACACCCACGTGCCTTTCAATGGGTCTCTTGTCTCTCTACACATCAGTTAGATCATAATGATTCACAATAGAAGCAAGTTCTCTGGCAGACTGGGGGTGTGGCTCTGTGTGACTCCTATCCACAGAGTCATTTAAAGTGCAGTTAAAATCCCCCCCTAGAAATGAAAACACATCATGTGAACATTCTGCTATAAGTCTATCTAAAATCTGAATAGACTGCACCCTCTCTCTCCCTTCAGTGGGGGCACAGACATTAATAAAACAAACATGTTTATTAAAAAGCACCTCTTTAAATGAGAGAGAGTGAGGGATAAACACTCCAGCTTGTCCCATGCCTAAAAACGATAGTCCTCTTCCATGCCTTGAGCCAGTCTGATTCATTATTAAAGTCACTGTGGGTTTCCTGAATAAAAGAAACCTCTATATTTTTCTGTGTCACTGTTTCAAACACATATGCGTGTTTATGTGTGGCTCTAGCCCATTTATGTTAAAAGTGCCTGTTACAAAATTATCCATCAAGATAAAGTGAGAAAAAAACACCATGAAATAGAGCAGTAACAAAGAGAGGAAACTTTTTTTTCAGCCATTATAATTTCTTTACTTGAAACTGTCTGCAAACTTTACTTGTCAATTTCTTTATTCTGTATCACTCAGGGTTATCGAGTTCACAGATCTCAGTTATATCAAATGGACTGAGCAGTACTTACAAGCAGATTCGGATCAGTGGAAACATCCTGCACACTCACCCGTCTTTTCACCATTGTATTAAAAAGCTTTTGATGCTCTCTGTATCATATCTCTTCTCTGCAGGCTGCCTGACAGAGGGCTCAGAGCGCTATGAAGAGTCTGTAGTAGACCCCTCCTCATCACTCTCGTACTCGGAGCTTTCCTCGTCTTTCTTTATCGGCACAGCTAAGCGAGGCCGACGAGCTACATTCAAAATGATCTAGACAGCATTCAGAACTGGGCAGACACATGGCAAATGACATTTAATAGAGAAAAGTATCATATGGGAGATACTGAAATTGAAGAAGGAATCTATGAAAAAGACCTAGGAGTTTATGTTGACTCAGAAATGTCTTCATCTAGACAATGTGGGGAAGCTATAAAAAAGGCCAACAAGATGCTCGGATATATTGTGAAAAGTGTTGAATTTAAATCAAGGGAAGTAATGTTAAAACTTTACAATGCATTAGTAAGACCTCGCCTAGAATATTGTGTTCAGTCCTGGTCACCTCATTACAAAAAGGGTATTGCTGCTCTAGAAAGAGTGCAAAGAAGAGCAACCAGATTTATCCTGTGTTTAAAAGGTATGTCATACGCAGACAGGTTAAAAGAATTGAATCTATTCAGTTTTGAACAAAGAAGACTACGTGGCAATCTGATTCAAACATTCAAAATCCTAAAAGGTATTGACAATGTCGACCCAGGGGACTTTTCTGACCTGAAAAAAGAAACAAGGACCAGGGGTCACAAATGGAGATTAGATAAAGGGGCATTCAGAACAGAAAATAGGAGGCACTTTTTTACACAGAGAATTGTGAGGGTCTGGAACCAACTCCCCAGTAATGTTGTTGAAGCTGACACCCTGGGATCCTTCAAGAAGCTGCTTGATGTGATTCTGGGATCAATAAGCTACTAACAACCAAACGAGCAAGATGGGCCGAATGGCCTCCTCTCGTTTGTAAACTTTCATATGTTCTTATGTTCTTATGTACTCTCACTCACCTCCTCGCTGCTCTCACTCACCTCCGCACTACTCTCACTCTCACTCATCTCACTACTCTCACTCACCTCCTCACTACTCTCACTCTCACTCATCTCACTACTCTCATTCACCTCCTCGCTATTCTCACTCTCCTCCTCACTACTCTCACTTCTCCACTGGTGTAGTGCTTCTGCTGCTTTTGCCGGGGACGTCCACTGCCTCAACGCCCTGCTGTCTCACCTGTGATTTTAGTCGGCTTACCATCAGTTTGTGCCGGCTTACTTATTTTTTCAGCTGGCTACCTGCTGCTTCAGTCTTTTCTGCCGACCTGCCAGTTGTCCCTGCTGATTTATCTGATGTGTTAGCCTTGCTTTCTGCACTGGCATTGCTGTCTCCCGTCTCCTCCTCAGTATTCCTGCTGATGGTAGGTTCACGAGGAGCGGGTCCTTCATCGCCGCTATCAGCTCCTTTCTTTGTGTTCTCCTTCTCACCGGATTATTTAGGGCAGTTTCTCCCAATATGCCTTTCTTTACCACACTCGAAACATTTCATATTTTCAGTTGTGATAAAAACATACACTATTCATTTCACCTCCTGCACCACTTTCCATACCATCGCCTCCTCACTGAGAAATATAACCATGGCTTTACTCATTCGAGCCCCGGACTTCACATAATTAAACTGACTAATTCCCCCACTACCATCACACAGTCCTCCACCGACACATATTCTTCACTAACTACTTTGATCCTGTTTCTATGGGACAAAGATTCAAAAGAGAACAGGGGGGTTGCCCCGTTTTGGGCCACAGTGACAATAAAGTGTTAGTAAATAGCCAAATGACACTTAAAACAACGTCAGTTAAAACAAATACTCTTTCACTAAAAGAATAGAGTGAAAAAACTCCCAGCGTCTCACACGCTCCACCACACTCACTCACAGCCAGCCCACACTCCCAGCATACACCACGAGAGTGAGAGTGGAGTGCTGAGGAGAGCGAGGGGAGTGCGAATGGAGTGCTGAGGAGAGCGAGGAGAGTGAGAGTGGAGTGCTGAGGAAAACGAGGAGAGTGAGAGTGGAGTGCTGAGGAGAGAAAGGAGAGTGAGAATGGAGTGCTGAGGAGAACGAGGAGAGTGAGAGTGGAGTGCTGAAGAGAGTGAGAGTGGAATGCTGAGGAGAGCAAGAATGAAGTGCTGAGGAGAGCGTGGAGAGCGAGAGTGGAGTGCTGAAGAGAGTTAGAGTGGAGTGCTGAGCAGAGTGAAGAGACTGAGAGTGGTGCTGAGGAGAGTGTGAGTGGAGTGTTGAGCAAAGTGAGAGTAGAGTGCTGAGAAGAGCTTGGAGAGGGAGAGTGGAGTGCTGAGGAGAGTGCGGGGAAGGAACGTTTATACACCGGGATAACCAAAGATTGAGCGTGTTTATTTTAAAGAAGAGTTTTGGATTTCTAGGGTTCTGGTCACACTTTTTATAGTTTCTGTGTTTGGCTTGTTTTTGTATTAATTAAAAGCGTGCAGAAGCACTTAAATATAAATATTTCAAAGGGCACAGACCAGCCTTGACCTGGGATCTATACCACAGAAGGGTACAGTTGCAGTAACACACTGTGGGCACATTCACCCCATTGTGGCTTCACTATTGTTGTGCTACCATTGCCTCATCCGTATAATACACAGCCATTGTATTGGCAGTGCAGGGCCACTGCCTGTCTGTTTGCATTGCCACTGAAGATCATTTGGGAACAGTCACTCTTACTGATCTGACTATAAGATGACACATTTCAATATGATTGTGAATGTGTAATGAACTGGTAAGGCAACCAGTTCAGAGGACAGAGATTAGACTATCAAGCTTCAGGAGGGTCTAGTATCCCAACACCTGCCCCCATCCCATAATTACTGCCCCCCCCCCCCCCCCTCCGAAACTTGTATTGGATCTGGGGATTTAGCAAACTCTTACCTCACCCCCTCCAGGGCTAATAAACACTGCAATGGGGATTAAACCAGACTCCATTTAAAATGGGGATTTAGAGGGATGTGAAGAGAGAGAGAGAGAGAATGGAGAGGCTCTCAAGTGTGTGTGTGTGTGTGTGTGCATGAGAGACTCTGAGTGTGGAAGCTTCAATGGAGAGGATTAGGACTGAGATTTGTGCTGAAAAAGTGTGTTACTTCTGTTTGGTGGATCTGTGAGAAAGAGAGAATGGAGGGAGGAAGAGAGGGGTGTGGCAGCCTTACTATAGCCTGTGTCCCTGCACTGGTGTGGTACACAGTTAGATAGATAGATAGACATGTTCATGTAAAGAACAAGATGAAACATCAGTCATAATAATACCAATAATATGAATTATTATTATTATTAGAATGGATAATGAATTATAATATAATTATTAAACGGTTTCTGAGACATGTAAGCCATTTGGTATTAATTACAGGAGCTGCTCTTCAGTTGCCTGTCATAGACACATGTTACACAGGCTAGATCAGCCAACATGCCTTTATGAACGTAAGAGGCAGCGCCATCTAGTGATCGGCCACTTTGGATCAAGTATTTGCTAGCAATACACTGGCTGTGCACTACATGGCAGTGGCGCTTCCTAATATAGAACTTTGCCTAATCAAGCCTACACTGCATATGTCTATGGCAGGTAAACAGAACAGTAAGGGGGAGGTAAAAAAAGGCAAAGAAACTGTCATTTTTAACGGTTTAATGGTAATCTTGATCTTGTATAATCTGTCATACTCTTTTTGCTTTTCAGAGAATACTGCAGCTTGATGCCTGTGTTGCTCCACATGAATACGTATTTGTGGATGAGGCTGGTTTCAATGTGACCAGAAAAAGGAGACATGGACGAAATCTCATTGGTCATCGTGCCACAATTGATGTCCCGGGTCAGCATGGAGGAAATATAACCATGTGTGCTGCCATTTCTAGAAATGGTGTGATCTCCCATAATGCCACCATAGGCGTGCTGTGTTATATGGGCCTATGGTGGCATTATGGCTGGTGTTCCTAGGTTCAATGTATCAAGGTCTTATCCCCCCAGAAGGACCAGAGCTAACAAACTTTATCATTGTATGGGACAATGTCGGCTTCCACCACTCTGCGCTTCTCCGAGGGTGTTTTGAAGCTCCTGCACGCTTCTCAATGGTGTTCCTCCCACCCTACTCTCCCTTCCTGAGTTTTTTTCCGCCTGGCGTTGGAAGGTGTATGACCGTAATCCCCATGAGCAGACAACACTGCTCCAGCATGTCAAGACATCACTGCAGAGGCAGCTCAAGGGTCACTCCGCCATGCAAGGCACTTTTTCCCGAGATGTATGGCCAGAGAAAACATTCTCTGTGATGTTGATGAGAACATGTGGCCTGACAGAAATCAGAGGCTGGATGCTGAATACCTGTAAAATCCCTTTTGTTTTCTGTTGTAATTATAGCAAACTATGATGTCTGGGTCATCTGGGGCTAAGTCTACTGAAAAAAAGATATACACTTATAGGTAAGATGTACACTTATAGGTAAGATGTACACTTATAGGTAAGATGTACACTTCTAGGTAAGATGTACACTTATAGGTACGATATACACTTATAGGTAAGATGTACACTTATAGGTAAGATGTACACTTATAGGTAAGATGTACACTTATAGGTACGATATACACTTATAGGTAAGATGTATGGCCACATTACACAATTTAAAGTAAGAAGAGTAAACAGGCAGAAATGGTATGAGGAAAAAATTAATAAAAAGGGTTAAACATTTTGATGTTTATATTTTGAATTTATTGCACCTTTGTGAAATGGTTGATAATGTGAGCTTTTCATTTGATGGCAAATGTATTATTTTGATGCGAGTATTTGATTTTGAGACATGTATTTTGACATCTGAAAGCATTATTGCATTTTGCAAAGGATTTTTGAAGTTTTGCAAACCACAAGACCGTTTTGATTTGTGTGTTAACTGTTTTGGTAACGTAGGATATTGTTTCAGGAAATGTGTTTGAGCGATGGAGAAAAATGGTAAACTGCAGTTACAATGTAATTCTAATACAGTCTAGTCTAGTGATCTGCAGTTACAATGTAATTCTAATACAGTCTAGTCTAGTGATCTGCAGTTACAATGTAATTCTAATACAGTCTAGTGATCTGCAGTTACAATGTAATTCTAATACAGTCTAGTCTAGTGATCTGCAGTTACAATGTAATTCTAATACAGTCTAGTCTGGTGATCTGCAGTTACAATGTAATTCTAATACAGTCTAGTCTGGTGATCTGCAGTTACAATGTAATTCTAATACAGTCTAGTCTAGTGATCTGCAGTTACAATGTAATTCTAATACAGTCTAGTCTAGTGATCTGCAGTTACAATGTAATTCTAATACAGTCTAGTCTAGTGATCTGCAGTTACAATGTGATTCTAATACAGTCTAGTCTAGTGATCTGCAGTTACAATGTGATTCTAATACAGTCTAGTCTAGTGATCTGCAGTTACAATGTAATTCTAATACAGTCTAATCTAGTGATCTGCAGTTACAATGTAATTCTAATACAGTCTAGTCTAGTGATCTGCAGTTACAATGTAATTCTAATACAGTCTAGTCTGGCGATCTGCAGTTACAATGTAATTCTAGTCTAGTTACTTGCACATATTTGCCCCTCAGACTAATACGGTATAGTGAATCCTCAGCACTCACCTTGTTTGATGTATCAGTGGGTCTGGCAGCATTTCGTCGGTCTGTCCCTGCTGCTCTGAAAACAGCAGCTCAAGATGTCCATGCACAATTCTTGGTTTTCGTTTAGTAAAATTCACAAGAATTGCGTTTGGACAATCAGGAGCTAGAGTTCCACTCGGGCTTCACTTCAATTAAACTAAGTAAGACCCCCCTGCTACCAGCATTGAACACTGTCCTCCAGACTCTACTATGCTGTACCCTGCTCCCCTGTGCTGTACCCTGCATTATCATGCTGTACCCTGCTCCCCTGTGCTGTACCCTGCTCCCCTGTGCTGTACACTGCATTACCATGCTTTATCATGCTGTACCCTGCTCCCCTGTGCTGTACCCTGTTCCCCTTTGCTGTACCCTGCTCCCCTGTGCTGTACCCTGCTCCCCTGTGCTGTACCCTGCATTACCATGCTTTATCATGCTGTATCCTGCTCCCCTGTGCTGTACCCTGCTCCCCTGTGCTGTACTTTGTTCCCCTGTGCTGTACCCTGCTCCTCTGTGCTGTACCCTGCTCCCCTGTGCTGTATCCTGCTACTCTGTGCTGTACCCTGCTCACGTGTGCTGTACCCTGCTCCTCTGTGCTGTACCCTGCTCCCCTGTGCTGTACCCAGCACCCCTGTGCTGTGCCCTGCTCCCCTGTTCTGTACCCAGCTCCCCTGTACTGTAACCTTTGTCATGCTCCCCTGGCAATGCATCACCATGCATTATCATGCTTTGTCATGCCTCACAATGCTTTTACCATACAGTATGTATTAACATGCATTATTTTAAAAAATAAGATAATTAAAAAACATAACCATACTGAGTGTCAGTATCAGTGACTGTACTGTAACACACTGCAATCGTAGTGAGTGTGTCAGTATCAGTGACTGTACTGTAACACACTGCAATCGTAGTGAGTGTGTCAGTATCAGTGACTGTACTGTAACATACTGCAATCGTAGTGTGTCAGTATCAGTGACTGTACTGTAACACACTGCAATCGTAGTGAGTGTGTCAGTATCAGTGACTGTACTGTAACACACTGCAATCGTAGTGTCAGTATCAGTGACTGTACTGTAACATCCTGCAATCGTAGTGAGTGTGTCAGTATCAGTGACTGTACTGTAACACACTGCAATCGTAGTGAGTGTGTCAGTATCAGTGACTGTACTGTAACATCCTGCAATCGTAGTGAGTGTGTCAGTATCAGTGACTGTACTGTAACATCCTGCAATCGTAGTGAGTGCGTCAGTATCAGTGACTGTACTGTAACACACTGCAATCGTAGTGAGTGTGTCAGTATCAGTGACTGTACTGTAACATACTGCAATCGTAGTGAGTGTGTCAGTATCAGTGACTGTACTGTAACATCCTGCAATCGTAGTGAGTGCGTCAGTATCAGTGACTGTACTGTAACACACTGCAATCGTAGTGAGTGTGTCAGTATCAGTGACTGTACTGTAACACACTGCAATCGTAGTGAGTGTGTCAGTATCAGTGACTGTACTGTAACATACTGCAATCGTAGTGAGTGTGTCAGTATCAGTGACTGTACTGTAACACACTGCAATCGTAGTGAGTGTGTCAGTACCAGTGACTGTACTGTAACACACTGCAATCGTAGTGAGTGCGTCAGTATCAGTGACTGTACTGTAACACACTGCAATCGTAGTGAGTGCGTCAGTATCAGTGACTGTACTGTAACACACTGCAATCGTAGTGAGTGCGTCAGTATCAGTGACTGTACTGTAACACACTGCAATCGTAGTGAGTGCGTCAGTATCAGTGACTGTACTGTAACATACTGCAATCGTAGTGTGTCAGTATCAGTGACTGTACTGTAACACACTGCAATCGTAGTGAGTGTGTCAGTACCAGTGACTGTACTGTAACACACTGCAATCGTAGTGAGTGCGTCAGTATCAGTGACTGTACTGTAACACACTGCAATCGTAGTGAGTGTGTCAGTATCAGTGACTGTACTGTAACATACTGCAATCGTAGTGTGTCAGTATCAGTGACTGTACTGTAACACACTGCAATCGTAGTGAGTGTGTCAGTATCAGTGACTGTACTGTAACACACTGCAATCGTAGTGTCAGTATCAGTGACTGTACTGTAACATCCTGCAATCGTAGTGAGTGTGTCAGTATCAGTGACTGTACTGTAACACACTGCAATCGTAGTGAGTGTGTCAGTATCAGTGACTGTACTGTAACATCCTGCAATCGTAGTGAGTGTGTCAGTATCAGTGACTGTACTGTAACATCCTGCAATCGTAGTGAGTGCGTCAGTATCAGTGACTGTACTGTAACACACTGCAATCGTAGTGAGTGTGTCAGTATCAGTGACTGTACTGTAACATACTGCAATCGTAGTGAGTGTGTCAGTATCAGTGACTGTACTGTAACATCCTGCAATCGTAGTGAGTGCGTCAGTATCAGTGACTGTACTGTAACACACTGCAATCGTAGTGAGTGTGTCAGTATCAGTGACTGTACTGTAACACACTGCAATCGTAGTGAGTGTGTCAGTATCAGTGACTGTACTGTAACATACTGCAATCGTAGTGAGTGTGTCAGTATCAGTGACTGTACTGTAACACACTGCAATCGTAGTGAGTGTGTCAGTACCAGTGACTGTACTGTAACACACTGCAATCGTAGTGAGTGCGTCAGTATCAGTGACTGTACTGTAACACACTGCAATCGTAGTGAGTGCGTCAGTATCAGTGACTGTACTGTAACACACTGCAATCGTAGTGAGTGCGTCAGTATCAGTGACTGTACTGTAACACACTGCAATCGTAGTGTGTCAGTATCAGTGACTGTACTGTAACATCCTGCAATCGTAGTGATTGCGTCAGTATCAGTGACTGTACTGTAACATACTGCAATCGTAGTGAGTGTGTCAGTATCAGTGACTGTACTGTAACATACTGCAATCGTAGTGAGTGTGTCAGTATCAGTGACTGTACTGTAACATACTGCAATCGTAGTGAGTGTGTCAGTATCAGTGACTGTACTGTAACACACTGCAATCGTAGTGAGTGTGTCAGTATCAGTGACTGTACTGTAACATACTGCAATGGTAGTGAGTGTGTCAGTATCAGTGACTGTACTGTAACACACTGCAATCGTAGTGAGTGTGTCAGTATCAGTGACTGTACTGTAACACACTGCAATCGTAGTGAGTGTGTCAGTATCAGTGACTGTACTGTAACATACTGCAATCGTAGTGAGTGTGTCAGTATCAGTGACTGTACTGTAACACACTGCAATCGTAGTGAGTGTGTCAGTACCAGTGACTGTACTGTAACACACTGCAATCGTAGTGAGTGCGTCAGTATCAGTGACTGTACTGTAACACACTGCAATCGTAGTGAGTGCGTCAGTATCAGTGACTGTACTGTAACACACTGCAATCGTAGTGAGTGCGTCAGTATCAGTGACTGTACTGTAACACACTGCAATCGTAGTGTGTCAGTATCAGTGACTGTACTGTAACATCCTGCAATCGTAGTGAGTGTGTCAGTATCAGTGACTGTACTGTAACATACTGCAATCGTAGTGAGTGTGTCAGTATCAGTGACTGTACTGTAACACACTGCAATCGTAGTGAGTGTGTCAGTACCAGTGACTGTACTGTAACACACTGCAATCGTAGTGAGTGCGTCAGTATCAGTGACTGTACTGTAACACACTGCAATCGTAGTGAGTGCGTCAGTATCAGTGACTGTACTGTAACACACTGCAATCGTAGTGAGTGCGTCAGTATCAGTGACTGTACTGTAACACACTGCAATCGTAGTGAGTGCGTCAGTATCAGTGACTGTACTGTAACATACTGCAATCGTAGTGTGTCAGTATCAGTGACTGTACTGTAACACACTGCAATCGTAGTGAGTGTGTCAGTACCAGTGACTGTACTGTAACACACTGCAATCGTAGTGAGTGCGTCAGTATCAGTGACTGTACTGTAACACACTGCAATCGTAGTGAGTGTGTCAGTATCAGTGACTGTACTGTAACATACTGCAATCGTAGTGTGTCAGTATCAGTGACTGTACTGTAACACACTGCAATCGTAGTGAGTGTGTCAGTATCAGTGACTGTACTGTAACACACTGCAATCGTAGTGTCAGTATCAGTGACTGTACTGTAACATCCTGCAATCGTAGTGAGTGTGTCAGTATCAGTGACTGTACTGTAACACACTGCAATCGTAGTGAGTGTGTCAGTATCAGTGACTGTACTGTAACATCCTGCAATCGTAGTGAGTGTGTCAGTATCAGTGACTGTACTGTAACATCCTGCAATCGTAGTGAGTGCGTCAGTATCAGTGACTGTACTGTAACACACTGCAATCGTAGTGAGTGTGTCAGTATCAGTGACTGTACTGTAACATACTGCAATCGTAGTGAGTGTGTCAGTATCAGTGACTGTACTGTAACATCCTGCAATCGTAGTGAGTGCGTCAGTATCAGTGACTGTACTGTAACACACTGCAATCGTAGTGAGTGTGTCAGTATCAGTGACTGTACTGTAACACACTGCAATCGTAGTGAGTGTGTCAGTATCAGTGACTGTACTGTAACATACTGCAATCGTAGTGAGTGTGTCAGTATCAGTGACTGTACTGTAACACACTGCAATCGTAGTGAGTGTGTCAGTACCAGTGACTGTACTGTAACACACTGCAATCGTAGTGAGTGCGTCAGTATCAGTGACTGTACTGTAACACACTGCAATCGTAGTGAGTGCGTCAGTATCAGTGACTGTACTGTAACACACTGCAATCGTAGTGAGTGCGTCAGTATCAGTGACTGTACTGTAACACACTGCAATCGTAGTGTGTCAGTATCAGTGACTGTACTGTAACATCCTGCAATCGTAGTGATTGCGTCAGTATCAGTGACTGTACTGTAACATACTGCAATCGTAGTGAGTGTGTCAGTATCAGTGACTGTACTGTAACATACTGCAATCGTAGTGAGTGTGTCAGTATCAGTGACTGTACTGTAACATACTGCAATCGTAGTGAGTGTGTCAGTATCAGTGACTGTACTGTAACACACTGCAATCGTAGTGAGTGTGTCAGTATCAGTGACTGTACTGTAACATACTGCAATGGTAGTGAGTGTGTCAGTATCAGTGACTGTACTGTAACACACTGCAATCGTAGTGAGTGTGTCAGTATCAGTGACTGTACTGTAACACACTGCAATCGTAGTGAGTGTGTCAGTATCAGTGACTGTACTGTAACATACTGCAATCGTAGTGAGTGTGTCAGTATCAGTGACTGTACTGTAACACACTGCAATCGTAGTGAGTGTGTCAGTACCAGTGACTGTACTGTAACACACTGCAATCGTAGTGAGTGCGTCAGTATCAGTGACTGTACTGTAACACACTGCAATCGTAGTGAGTGCGTCAGTATCAGTGACTGTACTGTAACACACTGCAATCGTAGTGAGTGCGTCAGTATCAGTGACTGTACTGTAACACACTGCAATCGTAGTGTGTCAGTATCAGTGACTGTACTGTAACATCCTGCAATCGTAGTGAGTGTGTCAGTATCAGTGACTGTACTGTAACATACTGCAATCGTAGTGATTGCGTCAGTATCAGTGACTGTACTGTAACATACTGCAATCGTAATGAGTGTGTCAGTATCAGTGACTGTACTGTAACATACTGCAATCGTAGTGAGTGTGTCAGTATCAGTGACTGTACTGTAACACACTGCAATCGTAGTGTGTCAGTATCAGTGACTGTACTGTAACATCCTGCAATCGTAGTGAGTGCGTCAGTATCAGTGACTGTACTGTAACACACTGCAATCGTAGTGAGTGCGTCAGTATCAGTGACTGTACTGTAACACACTGCAATCGTAGTGAGTGTGTCAGTATCAGTGACTGTACTGTAACACACTGCAATCGTAGTGAGTGCGTCAGTATCAGTGACTGTACTGTAACACACTGCAATCGTAGTGAGTGCGTCAGTATCAGTGACTGTACTGTAACACACTGCAATCGTAGTGAGTGCGTCAGTATCAGTGACTGTACTGTAACACACTGCAATCGTAGTGAGTGTGTCAGTATCAGTGACTGTACTGTAACACACTGCAATCGTAGTGAGTGTGTCAGTATCAGTGACTGTACTGTAACATACTGCAATCGTAGTGAGTGTGTCAGTATCAGTGACTGTACTGTAACACACTGCAATCGTAGTGAGTGCGTCAGTATCTGGGAGCAGTAAAATAAACCGGAAAGGTTTTGTAAGTTGGGCTCAACAACAATTAGTCAACTTAAGTCAAGTGAGAAATCTGTCTATTGTAATTGTTTTAATGAATTCGTTATTTGTTATCAGTATGATGTTGTTAATCGTTGATTTATTGTTTGAAATTGTTAGAATTTAATTATTCAGACTTTGTTAAAACTTGAACTATCGCAAAACTGAAACTGATTTTTTTAATATTATTTAAAAGTATAAAAATACTGTAACTAATATAATTAACTAAATACAAACAAAAGTGGAGATTATATCTCATAGGCCCGTGGTTCTCAGCCCTGGTCCTGGAGACACACTGTGTCTGCTGGCTTTCATTCCAGCTCTCAATTACTGAACTAGACCCTTAAACTGATCCTTTGCTTAATAAGACCTTTTTAATTGTTTTCCGCTCTTAAACAGTTGCACAGTTCAAGTTCTTATAAAATGTTATAGCTAACTTCAAATCTGCAGCTGTTTAAGAGCTGAAAAGGTCTTCAAAGGCCTAATTAAGCAAATTATCAGTTAATTTAAGGGTCTAGTTAATTAATTGAGAGCTCAGTTGGAATGAAAACCAGCAGACACATGGTTGAGAACCACTGTCCTAGGGTATTGCAACTAGAATAACATTTCGTTATATATATATATATATTTAAAAGCTTGAAAATAAATACATTAATTATTTAATAATAGAAGGGGGTTATTTGTTTTACTCGCCAGAAAAAGAAAAAAAAAATCTAATGTATACTAGCACTGTTTACCACTAACTTTTACAACAACAAATTGACACATATATTAAAAAATCTATATAAAAAAGAAAATATTAATTATTTTCACTCCCAATTACCCAACTCCTCCGATGTTGTGTGGTGGATCACGTCTCATCCTCTTTGAGCCGCGTTATATGAGTGTTTTATGTCCAGTTCTGCCCAAGTTAGCACAGATTCTGCGGCCGGTTCGCTCTTCAGTTCGTCGGGTTGAAGAGCAGACACGCGCGTAGACAGGTGGAATTCTCCATTCGCTGGGGAAAAAATGTAAATACTTATTTTAAAAACTCGTGTGTCGCGGTTCTGGTAGGTAGCATCCGATCTTTCTAGCCAGTCCACGGACTAGATTGCTGAGTGCTGACCCAAATATGGTGTTGCATCCTTATGATTAGTTTTTTTGAAAATGCAATTGAATATTTCTTTTCTCTTCTCATTATCGAGCTCCACGCCTCTCCCTCTCCCTCACTCTCTCTGCATCTGTAAATATTCTGCTGTCCCTTCCTTAAAAAAACAGCAACTCCAGTCCCCAAAATACTTTTGAAAAAATAACCATCGATGTTTCGAGTGATTTTCTGTTCTAATATCTTACGTCATCTTCAACTATTCTTTGAAGCGAGAGTAAGAGGAAAAACACGTGTCTCCTTCCTTGTCTTCAGTTTAGCGACACCGATATCATGAGCGTGTGTCTTCTTGTCACCCTCCGTCTCTCTCTCTCTCTTTCTAAACTGGCATCCCGTGCCCTGTCTTTCATCTTCTCTCCCCCTCTTTCTAACTCTCTCTCGCCCCGTCTCTCCCCCGTCCTCACTCTCCTACTACACACACACACACACACACACACACACACACACACACACACACACACACTGTTTGCTGCAGTGATAATTGAATTATAGTGAACTGAATAGCTATAGCAGACTCTGATAATGAAGCGATACAGCCATATGAAATATCTTTATAATATATAGCAGACTCTGATAATGAAGCGATACAGCCATATGAAATATCTTTATAATATATAGCAGACCCTGATAATGCAGCGATACAGCCCCCTGAAATGTCTTTATAATATATAGCAGCCCCTGATATTGATGCGATACAGACATATGAAATATCTTTATAATATATAGCAGACCCTGATAATGAAGCGATACAGTAGTAAAAATAGGTTGATAAAGTTTTCCTTTTAAAATACATTTGCTAAATTATAATTTTTTTTTTTTTTTTTTTTTTTTATCTTAATTTAAAAGCGGCCAGAGATGGTGCCTCACAAATCGTGGCAGATCATTCCACCACTTAGCGACTCTGAAGCTGAACTCTCTGCCCCTGCCTTCTGTGTGTCCATGGAGTACTGAGCAAAGCTCCCTGTGATCCAAGAGAGTGATCGGGTGCAGGGCTCAGCAAATCTCTTAGGTGTAGGGGAGCAAGGGGAGCAAGGGGAGCTTTATAAAATAGAAGCAGAACCTCAAAATCACTCCTAACCCGCACAGGAAGCCAGCACGAGGCTGCTCACACAGGGGCAATGTTCATACTTCTTTGCCTTTGTTAAAACTCTGGCAGCAGCATTCCCCCCTCAAGGTCAGAGCAGACCTCTGTCATTCTCTCTCCCCTCTCTCCCTATACTATAGACCTGTCCTGGATTCTTTACGCTGATGAAATATATTATTCTATGTATTTGTTTAATACGAGTTTCTCCCTATTCCCCCCTCTTTCTCCCTCTCTCTCTTCCCTCTCCTTCCCTCTCTCTTGTTCCCTCCCCCTCTCTCTCCCTCCCCTTTCTCTCCCCCCTCTCTCTCAGCTCATTGTTCTGCAGAAATGTCTCCCTTTCACTCCGAGTTTCTTTGGAAACCCCAGAACAGCACACTGAGTGAGGGAAGGAGGGAGATAAAGAGAGAGGGAGAAGTGTAGAGAGAGAGAGAGCAGAGATAAAGAAAAGGTAAAATAGGGGGGAGAGAGTGAGGGAGAGAGTTGGAGAGAGTGAGAGGGAGGGAGAGAGAAAGTTGGTGAGAGTATGAGGGAGGGAGAGAGAGTTGGAGAGAGTGAGAGGGAGTGAGAGAGAGTTGGTGAGAGTATGAAGGAGGTTTAGAAATTGGGGAGTCAGGAATCAGAGGTATTTTAGACTGGAGACTGCATTGCTGCCCCCTTCCTCCCTCAAAAGAGAGAAAGGGGGCTCCCTCACCCCCTGAGAGAAAAGGGGCTCCCTCCCTCACCCCCTAAGAGAAAGGGGGCTCCCTCCTTCACCCCCTGAGAGAAAGGGGCTTGCTCCCTTCCTCCTTCACCCCTGAGAGAAAAGGGGCTCTCTCCCTCACTCCCAGAGAGAAAGGGGGCTCCCTCCTTCATCCCCTGAGAGAAAGGGGGCTCTCTCCCTCCCTCAATCCCTGAGAGAAAGGGGCTTGCTCCCTCCATCCTTCACCCTGAGAGAAAGGGGGCTCTCTCCCTCACTCCCTGAGAGAAAGGGGGCTCCCTTCCTCACTCCCCGAGAGAAAGGGTGCTCCCTCCGTCCCTCACCCCCTGAGAGAAAAGGGGCTCCCTCCTTCACCCCCTGAGAGAAAGGGGGCTCCCTCCGTCCCTCACCCCCTGAGAGAAAGGGCGATCCCTCCTTCCTTCACCCTCTAAGAGAAAGGGGGCTCTCTCCCTCACTCCCCGAGAGAAAGGGGGCTCCCTCCCTCACGCCCTCCCTCCAGGCCAGTCCAGGGCAGGACAGCTTGAAGCTCCAGAATCCTGCTCTCCAGTGTGTGTGTCTTTAAAGAAAGTGCTGTGTGTCTGCTGGTGCTCAGAGCGCGAGCCCCACTGTCTCTATTCACTGTGTGCTGGCGCTCGGAGCGCGAGCCCCACTGTCTCTATTCACTGTGCAGTACAATAGCTCTGCTCACTGAACTCACAGCAGCAGTGCTGTTGATGTTTCTGACAGCTGGGAGATGTTTTGACTCAGTTAATACAGACGTGTGCTTTCACACAGAGCTGCTCTGACCAATACTGCCTTTATAATCACACAAGTGTGTTATACCTTAAGAGGCAGTCTTATATACATTGATATTATAGCAATATTACACGTGCAGAATGAGAGTCAACTTCAATTCAGGTGCAACATATTTATTTTGCTTCCACTTGTTGGTCTCTGCAAAATAATGGTTTTCATATAATCACCATTGAGTTTTCTAACATCAACAGTCTATGATACGGCTGCCAGTGAGCCTTAGAACGCCACCTACTGACGGGATGCCACCATTACAATGATATTGTAGCGTGCACGGGGGAAGGCAGCAGGAGGGCTGGTAGGTGACGTAATCACACACAAAGACATAAGCCCGATATACGCTCCTTGCAAGGGAGCCGGCTCTTTTGTACAGCGGTATCGGCGCTATGCTTTAGTGCAAGAGGTCCCGGGTTCGCGCCCGCCCTCCGCCTGTGTGTGGATTGCCTCGCCCTGTGTGATGCACCTGCCTGTGGAAACCAGGATCGCTACATTGGTTTTAGAAGTGGGATGTGGAGACCAGTCAGGAAGGAACCTGAAGATGAGTCGGAGCTGCCCCCACTGGAAGGATGGGGACCGCTGGCCAAACAGGCAGAGGGCAGTAAGCCATCAGACCCCGGGAGCGCATCCGAAGGGGGACCCGCGGCGGCGATCCCGGAGCCGTATTGCGGCAGGCGGAGCGCTGTAAAGACCCCCCGGTTTAATGGGAAAGTGAACTGGGACGTATTCCATGCCCAGTTCAATCTGGTGGCCCACCTGGAAAGATGGACCGAGGAGGAGAAGGCTCTCCAACTCGCCAGGTGTTTGGTGGAGGATGCGCTACCCTGTCTGCTCACTCTGACTCCGGAACAGCAGGCGGACTTCGGGGCACTGAGTGAGGCGCTCCAGAGCTGGTTTGGCAGCAGCCAACAGCCAGGGCTGCTGTGCAGTGAGCTCCGGGGAAGAACTCGGAAGTCGGACGAGACCCTCCGTGAGCTAACCACGACAATAGAGGTCTTGACACGTCGTGCCTTTGCCCACATGCGTCCCGCGGTGCAGAAAGAGCTGGCCAGGGACCAGTTTGTGGAGGCCATCGGGACCGGAGAACTGCAGGCGCAGGTGCGACTCCTCCGGTCCCACAGCCTCCGGGAAGCAGTGGAACTGGCGTACAAGAGGGAGGTGGTCTGAGCCACGGAGCAGCGGGGTCCACCACGAGTCCGGACAGCGCAGCTAGAGATAGAGGAGGCTGTGCCATGTGAGGGACCGCCTGACTGGCTCAGCGAGGTCGTCGATTTTCTCAGGGTGGTAGCGACCCAGAGCTCGGGAGTCAGTCCGCGACCACCCCTCTTGTGCTGGAGATGTGGACTGCCTGGCCATCGGCACGCTGAGTGTCCAGAGAGTCGCCATGCTGTGAACACCAGCAACCCTCTGCCAGCGTCGGGAAATGCCCAGGGGTCCACTTAACTGGGGGAAAGCGGACCCCGCAAAGAAACCCTGTCACAGCGGAACAGGATCCCTCGGTGATGGTGGTCAGGAGGACCACCGTGGACGACCATTGCCACTGCATGGTCTCTGTGGAGGGAGTGACCTGCACCGCCTTGGTGGCAATAGCAAATATAATAAATGATTACTTTCACAGGTTTTTACAAAGGAGGACACGGACAACATGCCCCACATGTCGACCTGTTCCTATCCAATTTTAAATAACTTTAGCATAACAGAGGCAGAAGTGTTAAAGGGACTTGGAGCTCTTAAAATAAACAAATCCCCTGGGCCGGATGAGATCCTCCCAATAGTACTCAAAAAAATGAAAGTAGTTATTTACAAACCGCTAACCAAGATCATGCAACAGTCTCTTGACACAGGGGTTGTACCGACAGACTGGAAAATAGCAAACGTAATACCAATCCACAAAAAGGGAGACAAAACCGAACCAGGTAACTACAGACCTGCTAACTGCTAACTGCTAAGAAATAAGACCAATGAGCCTGACTTCTATTATATGTAAACTTATGGAAACTATAATAAGATCCAAAATGGAAAATTATGTATATGGTAACAGTATCCTGGGAGACAGTCAGCATGGTTTTAGGAAAGGGAGATCATGTCCCGCATAAAAGATTAATTCTCAAACTGAACGCAGTAGGGATTCAAGGAAATGCATGCACATGGATTAGGGAGTGGTTAACATGTAGAAAACAGAAAGTACTGATTAGAGGAGAAACCTCAAAATGGAGTGAGGTATCCAGTGGTGTACCACAGGGATCAGTATTAGGTCCTCTGCTATTCCTAATCTACATTAATGATTTAGATTCTGGTATAGTAAGCAAACTTGTTAAATTTGCAGACGACACAAAAATAGGAGGAGTGGCAAACACTGTTGCAGCAGCAAAGGTCATTCAAAATGATCTAGACAGCATTCAGAACTGGGCAGGCACATGGCAAATGACATTTTATAGAGAAAAGTGTAAAGTACTGCACACAGGCAATAAAAATGTGCATTATAAATATCATATGGGAGATAATGAAATTGAAGAAGGGAACTATGAAAAAGACCTAGGAGTTTATGTTGACTCAGAAATCTAGACAATGTGGGGAAGCGATAAAAAAGGCCAAGAAGATGCTCGGATATATTGTGAAAAGTGTTGAATTTAAATCAAGGGAAGTAATGTTAAAACTTTACAATGCATTAGTAAGACCTCACCTAGAATATTGTGTTCAGTTCTGGTCACCTTGTTACAAAAAGAATATTGCTGCTCTAGAGCGTCCAGAATTATCCCAGGTTTTAAAGGCATGTTGTATGCAGACAGGCTAAAAGAATTGAATCTGTTCAGTCTTGAAGGAAGAAGACTACGCGGTGAGCTGATTCAAGCATTCATCCTAAAAGGTATAGATAATATCGACCCAGGGGACTTTTTTGACCTGAAATAAGAAACAAGGACCAGGGGTCACAAATGGAGATTAGATAACGGGGCATTCAGAACAGAAAATAGGAGGCACTTTTTTATAAGAAACTGCTTGATGAGATTTTGGGATCAATAAGCTACTAATAACGAGCAAGATGGGCTGAATGGCCTCCTCGTGTTTGTAAACTTTATGTTCTTATGTTTATGTTCTCTCTCTCTCTCTCTCTCTCTCTCTCTCTCTCTCTCTTTTTCTGTCTCTCTCTCTCTCTCTCTCTCTCTCTCTCTCTGTACAGTGTAGGGAGTCTGGCTCCCATTTCTCTCTCTCAAGTTCAAGTTCAAGTTCAGATACTTTATTGGTATTACAAGTTAAACAAGTATTGCCAAACATGCAATGTATTAACACAAAAGAACAGACATGAAATAAACAAAGATATTTGTGAGTCTGGCCCTGTGGCAAGGCGCTACAAACTCTGCAGCTATCACTGCTCCCTCTCTCCTGTCCCCCAGAAAGACCTGTAGTTTCTCCTCTTGGCTCTGGAGCAGAAAGCCCTCTATTCTGTCTGCCAGCCTGTGATAAACAGAAAGAATGGATGCTGTAAATCTCCCTCCCGATCAGAAAGGGCACCGGGTAAGGTTGGTAGTGCACTTCCACATAGACGGGTCGACTCGACGGTGGGGTGGAAACCGGAAGTCGGACATCTTGGGGAAACTCCATTGCGATCAGATACGGGTCAGGCAGCGATTAGATAAACCATGGCAACAGGCTGATTGCAGGGAGGAGTTTGGTGGTACAAAGAGGATGCAGTTGCGTGAGTATGGCCCCTTGAGCTGAAACATAACATACGGCTGGAGCAGGGTATGTTTGTTTTTGTACGGGTTTGTTTTTTGTGTCACAAAGAGGAGGACGGAGCCAGCCCAACCACACTACCCTCACCTCACCACACAAGCCTCACCTCACGACACTACCCTCACCTCACAACACAAGCCTCACCTCACGATACTACCCTCACTTCACGACACAAGCCTCACCTCACGACACTACCCTCACCTCACGACACAAGCCTCACCTCACGACACAAGCCTCACTTCACAACACAAGCCTCACCTCACGACACTACCCTCACCTCACGACACAAGCCTCACCTCATGACACTATCCTCACTTCACAACACAAGCCTCACCTCATGACACTACCCTCACCTCACGATACTACCCTCACCTCACCACACTACCCTCACCTCACGACACAAGCCTCACCTCACGACACTACCCTCACCTCATCACACAAGCCTCACCTCATGACACTACCCTCACCTCACCACACTACCCTCACCTCACCACACAAGCCTCACCTCACGACACTACCCTCACCTCATCACACAAGCCTCACCTCACGACACAAGCCTCACCTCACCACACTACCCTCACCTCACGACACTACCCTCACCTCACGACACAAGCCTCACCTCACGACACAAGCCTCACCTCATGACACTACCCTCACCTCATGACACAAGCCTCACCTCATGACACTATCCTCACTTCACAACACAAGCCTCACCTCATGACACTACCCTCACCTCACGATACTACCCTCACTTCACAACACTACCCTCACCTCATGACACAAGCCTCACCTCACGACACTACCCTCACCTCATCACACAAGCCTCACCTCATGACACTACCCTCACCTCACCACACTACCCTCACCTCACGACACAAGCCTCACCTCATGACACTATCCTCACTTCACAACACAAGCCTCACCTCATGACACTACCCTCACCTCACGATACTACCCTCACTTCACAACACTACCCTCACCTCATGACACAAGCCTCACCTCACGACACTACCCTCACCTCATCACACAAGCCTCACCTCATGACACTACCCTCACCTCACCACACTACCCTCACCTCATGACACAAGCCTCACCTCATGACACAAGCCTCACCTCACGATACTACCCTCACCTCACGACACAAGCCTCACCTCACGACACTACCCTCACCTCACGACACAAGCCTCAACTCACGATACTACCCTCACTTCACAACACAAGCCTCACCTCACGATACTACCCTCACCTCACGACACAAGCCTCACCTCACGATACTACCCTCACCTCATGACACAAGCCTCACCTCACGATACTACCCTCACCTCACGACACAAGCCTCACCTCACGATACTACCCTCACCTCACCACACTACCCTCACCTCATGACACAAGCCTCACCTCACGACACTACCCTCACCTCATCACACAAACCTCACCTCATGACACAAGCCTCACCTCACGACACAAGCCTCACCTCATGACACAAGCCTCATCTCACAACACAAGCCTCACCTCACTACCCTCACCTCACCTCATGACACTACCCTCACTTCACGACACTACCCTCACCTTACGACACAAGCCTCACCTCATGACACAAGCCTCACCTCACGATACTACCCTCACCTCACCACACTACCCTCACCTCATGACACAAGCTTATACCGATACCGTTGCTGGTAGAGGGCGGTTTATTTTGTTTGTATTAAATAAACACAGACGTTTTGGGAGTTTAGTACTGTTTGGACCATGCCTTTGTCACCACACCACACTCACCTGACGACACAGCCTGAGGGAGTATCGATCTCAGCTCTCTGTACCTCTCTCAGTGGAGGATGGAGTGGGTCTCAGTCTCAATCTCTTCTCTGCATCTCTGGGTAGAGAGTTGCTCCTCTCTGGGTCTCCACTGTTCTCTGTGCTGCCCGTTTCAATAGCCAGTTTGTGGTCACTGATTCTGTATTAATTACTAAGTGTTTGTGTTTGGGGTTCTTGATGAGAATTGGATAGTCTGCCAGGGTGTATTCTCTGTTTAGAGAACTGTAGAGGTGGAGTTTTCTACCAGGGCAGAGCCTAGTGTTTTTTCAGTGCCTCATGTCTGGTGGGCTCTCCTGGATATTAATGGCAGTTTTGGAGGAGAGGGATGCATGTAGGAGTGCATGGCATCCTCTCTCTGTGTGCACAGTGCAGGAGGTCTAGCTCCTCTCTCAGCAGGCTGGGGGATGAAGGTCAGGGGATAAAGAGCATCGCTGGAGGGAGAGAGAGGCACTGTAAATATTTCATCAAAGAGAAGAGCCACAGGCTGCGGCCCTCTCTGCATTACTGCGGTATCCATGGTAAACACACAGTAAAGTGCAGCAAGCTTAGTATCCCCCCCAGACAGAACCATTGCAGTGACACTGTCTGTCTGTCTGTATTTGGGAAGGGTATAGTTAGCACACCGTGGCCCCACTCAGTATAATACAGAACCACTGCTGTGCTACAGGGCTTTAAACGTCAATGTTTGTCCTGTGAAGGGCGGGGGGAGAGGTGTGAGAGGCGCCAATTGTCCCCCTGTTTAAACAACTTGTCACCGAGCTGTCCCCTCGGGACCCCAGAGTAATCTATCACCCATCGTCTTCCTGACTGCGACCCCCAACCCCTGACCTCCCAACCCCGCCGCGGAAACGTTCCCACGCTGGCCCTCACTGATGTCATCACCATGGAGACACCAGTGGTCAGCGGTGGCAGATGGTCAGTTTTGGGGACAAAGAGTAGGAGCAGGCTGGGGAGGATGGAAGAGGGGGGCTAAGAAGACCAATTGTGACACTCCTCCTGCTCCCTCCCCAGTTTAATTTAGTCCTTGAATAAGGATTACAAAGCAGTTTTACTGCAGGAATTCCATTCTAATCCGTAGAAACATGAGCAGCAATGCCGGCAATGACACAAAGCAGTGAGACCGGACACACTGTATGTAATAGAAATATACTGACACCTTCCCTATAAAACTGATACCACTTTTCAGAGTGGCCCATAATGCCCTGCATGTGACCTGCTTGAAGCAGTCATTACAAGAAGACGCCTGAATCAGGATCAAGGGAGGTTATTGTTTTATTATTATATTAGAAGTCCCCCATTGGAACCAATTATCAGCAACTACACTGATGATTTCACTGAGAGTGTGGATCTCACACTCAAAATGTCATGGACAAGGAATTCTACATGTTTAAACCACAACAGAATCTACACAAACAGATTCAGTGTGTTAATATTAGCTTTTCATCTGTTGTTTATTTAGATTTAATGACTTATAATGCTTCTAAGTATTTGGTGGCTACCTCTAATCAAGGTGAGAGGGAACTGTCTCTGCAGTCTTTGTATGACAGACCCCCTGACACAGCACAGAGTGTGAGAGAAATGCACTCTCAACATGAATAGAGGAGCCACGGGACACTTAGATACATGCGGACGAGCTGTGGAGGGAGAGAGAGACGGGTGTGCCGGTTTTGAACCTACTGAAATACAAGATCCTTCCTGGGTTTGAATGGATGCCCAGTTTAGAACACTGGAGTGTTATATTGTAGTATATACTGCAGTAGACTGTAGTACACTGGAGTGTTATACTGTAGTATATACTGCAGTAGACTGTAGTACACTGGAGTGTTATACTGTAGTATATACTGCAGTAGACTGTAGTACACTGGAGTGTTATACTGTAGTATATACTGCAGTAGACTGTAGTACACTGGAGTGTTATACTGTAGTATATACTGCAATAGACTGTAGTACACTGGAGTGTTATACTGTAGTAAATACTGCAGTAGGCTATAGTACACTGGAGTGTTATACTGTAGTATATACTGCAGTAGGCTATAGTACACTGGAGTGTTTTTGGACGTTGCTATGGTATTTGTTTACTTGGGTTGTCACTGTATCAGCTGGTTAGTGGTATAAATAATGTTCACAGATTCCTATGAATTCCAGATGGATTAGCTGTCATTCCCAGAGCATTCCAGTCTGAGAAGGCCTCTTATATACAGGTACCACTTTGAACGCCACCATAGTAAATACAAACTGCCCAATTCTCTGACCACGGGAGGCATATTACCTGCAGTATTTCTTTTATAAAAGTGTAGCACGGTAGAGTTGCAGGTCTTTGCATTCCCCCCCCATGCTTTCCCCCTGGTTATACGATACATTCACATAGTTTACCCCGGTTTGCCTTGATTTTTTAATATGCTTTACCAATTCTTGCTGATGCTTTACTATGCATTCACTGTGCTTTATTACACTGTGCTTTATTACACTGTGCTTTATTACACTGCTGTGATTTCACTGAGGTTTATTACACTGTGCTTTATTACACTGTGCTTTATTACACTGTACTGTGCTTTCACTGTGCTTTATTACACTGTGCTGTGCTTTCACTGTGCTTTATTACACTGTGCTGTGCTTTCACTGTGCTTTATTACACTGTGATGTGCTTTCACTGTGCTTTATTACACTGTGCTTTATTACACTGTGCTGTGCTTTCACTGTGCTTTATTACACTGTGCTGTGCTTTCACTGTGCTTTATTACACTGTGCTGTGATTTCACTGAGCTTTATTACACTGTGCTTTATTACACTGTGCTTTATTACACTGTGCTGTGCTTTCACTGTGCTTTATTACACTGTGCTGTGCTTTTACTGTGCTGTGCTTTCACTGTGCTTTATTACACTGTGCTGTGATTTCACTGAGCTTTATTACACTGTGCTTTATTACACTGTGCTTTATTACACTGTGCTGTGCTTTCACTGTGCTTTATTACACTGTGCTGTGCTTCCACTGTGCTTTATTACACTGTGTTGTGCTTTCACTGTGCTTTATTACAATGTGCTGTGCTTTATTACACTGTGCTGTACTTTCACTGTGCTTTATTACACCGTGCTGTGCTTTATTACACTGTGCTGTGCTTTCACTGTGCTTTATTACACCGTGCTGTGCTTTCACTGTGCTTTATTACACTGTGCTGTGCTTTCACTGTGCTTTATTACACTGTGTTGTGCTTTCACTGTGCTGTGCTTTCACTTAGCTTTATTACACTGTGCTTTATTACACTGTGCTGTGCTTTCACTGTGTTTTATTACACTGTGCTGTCCTTTCACTGTGCTGTGCTTTCACTGTGCTTTATTACACTGTGATGTCCTTTCACTGTGCTGTGCTTTCACTGTGCTTTATTACACTGTGCTGTGCTTCCACTGTGCTTTATTACACTGTGTTGTGCTTTCACTGTGCTTTATTACACCGTGCTGTGCTTTATTACACTGTGCTGTGCTTTCACTGTGCTTTATTACACCGTGCTGTGCTTTCACTGTGCTTTATTACACTGTGCTGTGCTTTCACTGTGTTTTATTACACTGTGCTGTCCTTTCACTGTGCTGTGCTTTCACTGTGCTTTATTACACTGTGCTGTCCTTTCACTGTGTTTTATTACACTGTGCTGTCCTTTCACTGTGCTGCGCTTTCACTGTGCTTTATTACACTGTGCTGTGTTTTCACTGTGCTTTATTACACCATGCTTTATTACACTGTGCTGTGCTTTCACTGTGCTTTATTACACTGTGCTGTGCTTTCACTGTGCTTTATTACACTGTGCTGTGCTTTCACTGTGCTGTGCTTTCACTGTGCTTTATTACACTGTGCTGTCCTTTCACTGTGTTTTATTACACTGTGCTGTCCTTTCACTGTGCTGCGCTTTCACTGTGCTTTATTACACTGTGCTGTGTTTTCACTGTGCTTTATTACACCATGCTTTATTACACTGTGCTGTGCTTTCACTGTGCTTTATTACACTGTGCTGTGCTTTCACTGAGCTTTATTACACTGAGCTTTATTACACTGTGCTGTGCTTTCACTGTGCTGTGTTTTCACTGTGCTTTATTACACTGTGCTTTATTACACTGTGCTGTGCTTTCACTGTGCTTTATTATACTGTGCTTTATTACACTGTGCTGTGCTTTCACTGTGCTTTATTACACTGTGCTTTATTACACTGTGCTGTGCTTTCACTGAGCTTTATTACACTGTGCTGTGTTTTCACTGTGCTTTATTACACTGTGCTGTGCTTTCACTGTGCTTTATTACACTGTGCTGTGCTTTCACTGTGTTTTATTACACTGTGCTGTCCTTTCACTGTGCTGTGTTTTCACTGAGCTTTATTACACTGTGCTGTGCTTTCACTGTGCTTTATTACACTGTGCTGTGTTTTATTACACTGTGCTTTATTACACTGTGCTTTATTACACTGTGCTGTGCTTTCACTGTGGGAACATTTTATATGTTACATACTTAAAGCACAAGACATACTGAAGTATTTTGTTCAAACAGTATTTACTATGGTCTCTGTATTTTAATGCAACCTTATTATTTCAAAATATGCATTTATTATTTACTGTTGACTACTGCGTTGACTATATAACCACAGTAATGACAGTAACCATCGTGTGGAAAGTCCTGCAGTATAATTACACTGTGCAACAATTTACTCCATTTTACAGCAAATTGCACTATTTACTGACACTGAGGGAATTATATGGGAGTGTCAGATTGAACAGGATTGTGGGGCACTGTCTGTCTGTCTGTCTGTCTGTCTGTCTGTCTGTCTGTCTGTCAGTCTGACTATCTGTCTGCCTGCAGCTTCAATGAAACTAAGCTGTAGAAGGATGTAGTAAACTAACACAGACACCAATAAGAAGGAATGATATTGTTGTGTCAAACTGAACAGGGTGGTTGTGGGGCACTCTGTCTGTCTGCAGCTTTAATGAAACTAAACTCCTTTCAGAATGCAGCAAACTAACACAGACCCCATGAAGGAATGATATAGAAGTGCTGTGCTGAACAGGACGGTGGGACACAGTCTGCAGCTTTAATACAACTAAACCAAATAAGAATGAAGGAAACTAATACACACTAACTTATATTGTAACACTTGAATGTATTTGTATTTGCTTGCGATTGTAAGTCGCCCTGGATAAGGGCGTCTGCTAAGAAATAAATAATAATAATAATAATAACTATATTAGGGAGACCCTGTATGTCTGTCTCTGTGGTTTTAACTTGTTTTAAAAAGTGTACAGTTAATAAATACAAACTTTTAAGGGACAACAACTATATTCTGTATGACATGTACTGGTATGCAGGTGTCTCACATTTCCAAATGGAATCTGGAGCTCTTAGAATGATGGGGTCTTATTGCCCTGGTCAGCTACTGACCCCTTCTCTCCTGCTCTCCCCCGGCCCATTACCAGAAATGCCTTGAATAGAGCCATCTGCCGCCTCCGGCTCACAGCATTGAGAGCGCGCAGAGCAGCGTTTATTCTGAGCCGGTAATCAATCAAGGCTGATCAATACCCTCCCTGCTGGGGAGACACTGCTGAACTCGCCAGCCCTTTCTACTGCAGGACAATAACGTTTAGGGAGGGAGGGGAGCTGGATATAGGGGGAGGTCTGGGAAAATGAACTTTCACTGCCTGTCTCGCAGATTGACAAATCGAATTCACGCTCCATATCGTAATTTCACAAAACGAACTTTGTTATTTTGGTGTTTGATCTATGAACCTTGTTTTTTGGGGATGGGGGACGGGGGGTGCTGGATTCTTAAAATGTGGCAACAGAATTTTAATCCTCCCCCCCCGTCCATATAGTGATCTAAAACTGCAGTGACAATGTAATTCTAGTACAGTCTAGTCTAGTGATCTCAAACTGCAGTGACAATGTAATTCTAATAGTCTAGTCTAGTGATCTCAAACTGCAGTGACAATGTAATTCTAGTACAGTCTAGTCTAGTGATCTCAAACTGCAGTGACAATGTAATTCTAGTACAGTCTAGTCTAGTGATCTCAAACTGCAGTGACAATGTAATTCTAGTACAGTCTAGTCTAGTGATCTCAAACTGCAGTTACAATGTAATTCTAATAGTCTAGTCTAGTGATCTCAAACTGCAGTTACAATGCAATTCTAGTACAGTCTACTGATATTAGACTGGAATTATAATTTAAAGTCTATTGGTCTTAAAGTCTTTATTTCCTCTTTTTTACTGGGGGGGGGTCTAGTTTTAATGGAATTAGGCTTGGTGGGCAGGTTTTTATTATTATTATTATTATTATTATTATTATTATTATTATTATTATTATTATTATTAATAATAATAATAATAATAATAATAATAATGTTTGTGATATATATAGCTCAGAACTCATTGCACAACAGCCACAATAGTAACAATATCATTAATGAATACAAATTCATTGAAATACATTTTTTTTTACTACATTTCATATCCATTCATATATAATAAGACTATGATGCAAAATTCAATGCAATGGTTTGATAAGGCCATGCTGTAATTCAATGCAATGGTTTGATAAGGCCATGCTGTAATTCAATGCAATGGTTTGATAAGGCCATGCTATAATTCAATGCAATGGTTTGATAAGGCCATGCTGTAATTCAATGCAATGGTTTGATAAGGCCATGCTGTAATTCAATGCAATGGTTTGATAAGGCCATGCTGTAAGAGGATTGTCTCCATGGCTCAAGGAAGCTATCATCAACGGCAGTTGATTTAATTATCTGCACAGTGAAACCTCCTGGCCATATTATGCATGTACTTCTACTGTATACAAACAGCATATAGAATATCATATACTATACAAAATATAGTACAGGGTGCTGTATGATACAAATTACATCGACGCCACAATTGAGAAGTCTGAGTGGCCACCCACGAGTGGGCTTACTGTCCACTCTGACCTTGACTCTGTGAAAATCAGCTTGTTTTGATTATTATTATTATTATTTATTTATTTCTTAGCAGACGCCCTTATCCAGGGCGACTTACAATTGTTACAAGATATCACATTATACATTATTTCACATTATACAGATATCACATTATTTTTACATACAATTACCCATTTATACAGTTGGGTTTTTACTGGAGCAATCTAGGTAAAGTACCTTGCTCAAGGGTACAACAGCAGTATCCCCCACTGGGGATTGAACCCACAACCCTCTGGTCAAGAGTCCAGAGCCCTAACCACTACTCCACACTGCTGCCCTTGGAGTGGTTTTGATGAACCACTCCAAATTTCTGGTCTTCACTTTTTAAAAGTTTTATTTAGCTGCACTATACTAAAGTAGCCTAGAGCGCCCCCTATGTGTGTATAATGCTTTCTGGTGCCTCCGCTTGAAAGGTTTCATAGCCCTGCGTTCAATAGTTTTCCCACAGCGTCAATACCGGCAGCAATGTGCTATCCTCAGACTGCCCGTCAGGTGGTGCCATCACGCCTAGTCTGGAGCAGCATTGTTCCTCTCGGCTTCTATGTACAGGAAGTGACGTAAGGGCATATCCTGCTGGATAATGGCCGCCCGAGAAAGGCAGTATTAGTTTGTTTATCTTGTACTACTAAAAATATTACAACAATAAAAAAACAAACTAACAAAAAAATAACCGATCACAAGCAAACGGATTTCCAGCCAAATACGGAAAAGCGAAGCAGCGATTAAACGGACAGTGGGATTAAAATACACCAAGGACTGTGGTTTCAAACACGTTGACAGAAATCGGATATTAAATATTAATATTCATATAATCATATCTACAACTGTAAGTATTGACTACGTTTTCCGTTGTCGTATAAAGTTGAGCAGAAGTCTGTTTACCTTGTGAATTAGCTTTTGCCGGTATACAAATATACAGTTCTTATAAAGTCCTGTTTTTGATAATATTGTAGCGCTGGAGCTTCCCGGCCCCTGATGCATGCCTTACTGTATGACTCTGCACACATGCTCGTTGATATGATCGAGGTGTCGTGTAGTCGCAGCTAGCACCTCTCTCCAAAGTGTATCCTCCGCGAAAACTCTCATTCTTCTACTCATTATTTATGTACAATAAAATACTGCGTTGCGTCACAAACTCGATAGTAAAACCCCACCTGTATGATCAATGGATTTTGAAGTTTAGCTGATTTGGGGACGATAAAATATTATATCGTTGAACTGGTGTTTCCAATGTCTTAATAATAATAATAATAATAATAATAATAATATTATTATTATTAACGGCATTTTAAAATTAACCACATTAACGAAACTCTTAAAAAAAAAAAAAAAAAAAAGAAGAAAACGTCAAAAAAATTGTTTTTATTCAGCCTGGGCAGCAGAGACTGAACTCCAGTCGCCACACAGACTCCTGTAAAGTATCTCGGTTGTGTTGTTAGTGCGCGTTGGATCCGTGCAGTTCATGCCCCCGTGCGCGGTCCTTGTTGCCACTCCAGTTTGTTTACATTGACCACGGATTTAGCTGTAGCGGCTTGGCACCCAGTCTTACATCAGTGCTGAAGAAAAACACAGCTTTACATTGTATTGTGTTCCCTTTAATATTACTTTATTTATTTATTGTTATTAGTGGTTCTTACTGTTATTACTAAAAAAATGTTTTCTATATCCAATTGTTTAACATTATTTAAGCAAGGGTTCTTGAGAATAATATACCTCGTTTCCATGGACAGTCGACTGGAGTGCGCTTCAGTTGGCCTGAATTCTTCCGTGCTTTTTCGAGTTCCCCGAGTTATCACGTGAGTTGGCAGGAAATACTACCGATTCTCCCCAGAAATCCTTGCAGTAAATGTCTAGCCGTGAATTCGATGCAGGCGGTATTACTGTCAAATTGTCAACGATTTAAAAGATAAATCCATCTAGATATTGTTTCGAATTTGTTTCACGCAGTACATATACAGACATTTTTCTATATCAATACGTAATCATTATATCTATATATCTATCTATCTCTCTCTCTCTCTCTCTCTCTCTCTATATATATATATATATATATATATAATCAAGGTTTGAGGACTCGACTACAAGTCTGATTATTATATACAGTATATATATATATATATATATATATATATATATATATATATATATATATATATATATATATATACCTCGAGTTCGAGATTCAAGTGTTTAGTCCAAGTCATCAGAGCCCAAGTCACTGTCATTCAAGTCCAAGTCACGAGTCCTTGACTTCGAGTCTCGAGTCCGAGTAGGGTGACCAGATAGCAAGCGTGAAAAATCAGGACACTTTCAGCTGGTGAGGGGAGGAAAGAAACCTCATGAACTACTGCACAGCGCAAACGACGTCTCTCTCTTCTGTAGATAGGCTTTTTTATTCCTTCTCCTTCCTGTGTGCATTGCACTTAGGAAAAACAAAAACTTAGAGAAATATAATTAAAAAAAAATACTCCAAAGCGGTTAACTTTCTTGTTTACTGTTCAGATGACAACGATGTTTTAATCAGCCTATCAGTGCGTCTGTACTGGCTTTTCTGTGACCTGCTGTACTGTATTGTAGCAGGTGGGACACAGGCGTGCTAAAATCTAATTTTCAGCATTGGAGGTAAAATACCAAAAATGGACGACAAAGCAAAACAAGCACAGTGTATTTCGGCTGAGGATCGTGTCGAGACATTCCCCAAAGAAACTGTACCTGCAGATGGAGGGAATTGTTTTGCACATCTTGTAATGTGACTCAAAGAAAATTTGATTGATTCCTATAACTTCAGAATCACACATTAAACAAAAGGCTGCTACAGAGGCTGCTGAACAGAACGTAAAACAAACAGCTTTCAGAAAACAAGCTGGAAAGTCAGCGCAGACGAAGTATTCCTTTGTTGGTTGTACTCAAGTTAAATCAGCACTACAGGTGCAATCAAGCACAGCTACCTCGTTCAAACAACCTGCTGCTTACTTTTTAAACGCAGTTAGAATATTAGACCCGAATAGGCACGTTTTCTTTGTTTTGACTCGGTACTGATAAAATAAATTCCTGGATGTACGAATGTGCTGCATATATGGACTTCATTAAAGAATGCCAGATACCTTTGGGTAACCTTTGGTTGATTTCCACATCTGTATAACTTGGCAAAGCTTTGTCTTACACTTCAGTGGATGCAGACGTGCAGTCTCAGTGTATGGGCAAATCCACACCAGACAGAGAATGTCGGCAGCAGCTGTTGGGAAATGTTGCCTGCTTGCCTTTTAACAAATGCCAGCACTCTGTTTTAGTAAGGAAGCAGTAATTAGGCACTATTTTTAGGCTTTTATAGTGCTCTGAAATATTAGGTGTATTTAATGTTTAAACAGATCCGCAAAATGTCAGTGAAATCCTAATTATAACCCTAATTCTAACTGGATGACTTGACCATGGGCATCCTGAGGAAACAAACTCAAATCAGTGGTAGTAGTGGGGGAACAGTTTACTTAACGGACATTGTCTGATATCCCTTAGGGAAAATGCACAAATAATAAAAAATAAAATTACAAAAAAAAGATTATTCTGTTCACATGCCTTTCTCAACTTGTCTGTCACTCTTTTCTTTTGGAATTGGAATACTGTTTGAATGCACCTGAAGTTTATAGATACGCTTTAAGTTCAAGTTTGTGGACGTGGTTTTTCACTTTGATAGAAGCTGGACTATAGAGCCGGTGTAGTGTTAGAAAGTGGTACATCATCAGAATGTGGTACGCATACCACAACTTGACTCGTGTGTCAGAAAGTGGTGTGCTGTCAGTTTTTGGTACAGGTGCAATCAATTGCGATCTGATGGGTGTTTTCCTATTGCCAAAAAGTGGTACATTTACCATTAATTATACATTATGTTTTGCAAACTTAAACTGGAAACAAACCATTTAATTTCTCTGAAAAGAAAAAAAAAAACATTTATAAGACATCCACTGCAAAGTTTCACAAGTAAAAAAAATGTACACGACCCAATGTATTGCATATGATAAATATTCACATGCTATTTTCTTAATGGTGGAATAATGATAAATTACATTAAAAACAAGGTAAAAGACAAGGTAAAATATAATACATTCAATTAAAGATAAAGACTGAAAGCAGCATAACATACCAGATTTGAATGGGCGCTTCCCTGCTTTCTAGCGGAAGTTGTTTAGGCAGCGCGAACAAGCGCAGTGCACTGAGTACCACTTTTTAACATGTACCTGGAAATGATAGCACACCGGTAAGAAATTCAAGTTACTTTCACCTCTGACTATAGCATCTACTTTGACTTCAGTTCAGGTAAAATCTGCCAATCTGATTTAGACATTGTCAGAACTGTATATATATACACACTGTGTTCTTAAATAGTAAATGTAGTATTATTTTTATTATTTGTTTTGCAAAACATTAACGTTATGTTTCACTTTCATAGCATTTGCACTTTTATTAAGGCATTTGCACTTTTATTAAGGCTGTAATACAGTGATGCATTTATGAGATTGTGCTTCAGTTCACTTGATTTCAGATCATGTACTTCTCTTTTCTCTTTTACACAAAAACATTGTATTTATGTATTTCCCCTTTGTGTAGGTTCATAATGGAATACAAACAGGAAGTTCACAGACAGATTTCGAGGTTGAATCTGTTAATGTGTTTTTCTCGCATCCATGATAAATTATTTTCATTTTGGTAAATCAAGTGGTATTAAGTTATTGCGTCATTTTTTTATTCATTCAGTGCGTTTACATGGCCAGTAATATTCCACTAGTATTCAGAATACTGAATAATCTGAATATATATTCCGTCATGTAAACAGCATCTTCGGAATATGAAGAGGAACATTCCACCTCTGTATATTCGGAATATGAAGAGGAACATTCCACCTCTGTATATTCGGAATATGAAGAGGAACATTCCACCTCTGTATATTCGGAATATGAAGAGGAACATTCCACCTCTGTATATTCGGAATATGAAGAGGAACATTCCACCTCTGTATATTCAGAATATGAAGAGGAACATTCCACCTCTGTATATTCAGAATATGAAGAGGAACATTCCACCTCTGTATATTCGGAATATGAAGAGGAACATTCCACCTCTGTATATTCGGAATATGAAGAGGAACATTCCACCTCTGTATATTCGGAATATGAAGAGGAACATTCCACCTCTGTATATTCGGAATATGAAGAGGAATATTCCACCTCTGTATATTCGGAATATGAAGAGGAACATTCCACCTCTGTATATTCAGAATATGAAGAGGAACATTCCACCTCTGTATATTCAGAATATGAAGAGGAACATTCCACCTCTGTATATTCGGAATATGAAGAGGAACATTCCACCTCTGTATATTCGGAATATGAAGAGGAACATTCCACCTCTGTATATTCGGAATATGAAGAGGAACATTCCACCTCTGTATATTCGGAATATGAAGAGGAACATTCCACCTCTGTATATTCGGAATATGAAGAGGAACATTCCACCTCTGTATATTCGGAATATGAAGAGGAACATTCCACCTCTGTATATTCAGAATATGAAGAGGAACATTCCACCTCTGTATATTCGGAATATGAAGAGGAATATTCCACCTCTGTATATTCGGAATATGAAGAGGAACATTCCACCTCTGTATATTCGGAATATGAAGAGGAACATTCCACCTCTGTATATTCGGAATATGAAGAGGAACATTCCACCTCTGTATATTCAGAATATGAAGAGGAACATTCCACCTCTGTATATTCAGAATATGAAGAGGAACATTCCACCTCTGTATATTCAGAATATGAAGAGGAACATTCCACCTCTGTATATTCAGAATATGAAGAGGAACATTCCACCTCTGTATATTCAGAATATGAAGAGGAACATTCCACCTCTGTATATTCGGAATATGAAGAGGAACATTCCACCTCTGTATATTCGGAATATGAAGAGGAACATTCCACCTCTGTATATTCGGAATATGAAGAGGAACATTCCACCTCTGTATATTCAGAATATGAAGAGGAACATTCCACCTCTGTATATTCGGAATATGAAGAGGAACATTCCACCTCTGTATATTCGGAATATGAAGAGGAACATTCCACCTCTGTATATTCGGAATATGAAGAGGAACATTCCACCTCTGTATATTCGGAATATGAAGAGGAACATTCCACCTCTGTATATTCGGAATATGAAGAGGAACATTCCACCTCTGTATATTCGGAATATGAAGAGGAACATTCCACCTCTGTATATTCGGAATATGAAGAGGAACATTCCACCTCTGTATATTCGGAATATGAAGAGGAACATTCCACCTCTGTATATTCGGAATATGAAGAGGAACATTCCACCTCTGTATATTCGGAATATGAAGAGGAACATTCCACCTCTGTATATTCGGAATATGAAGAGGAACATTCCACCTCTGTATATTCGGAATATGAAGAGGAACATTCCACCTCTGTATATTCAGAATATGAAGAGGAACATTCCACCTCTGTATATTCGGAATATGAAGAGGAACATTCCACCTCTGTATATTCAGAATATGAAGAGGAACATTCCACCTCTGTATATTCAGAATATGAAGAGGAACATTCCACCTCTGTATATTCAGAATATGAAGAGGAACATTCCACCTCTGTATATTCGGAATATGAAGAGGAACATTCCACCTCTGTATATTCAGAATATGAAGAGGAACATTCCACCTCTGTATATTCAGAATATGAAGAGGAACATTCCACCTCTGTATATTCAGAATATGAAGAGGAACATTCCACCTCTGTATATTCGGAATATGAAGAGGAACATTCCACCTCTGTATATTCGGAATATGAAGAGGAACATTCCACCTCTGTATATTCGGAATATGAAGAGGAACATTCCACCTCTGTATATTCGGAATATGAAGAGGAACATTCCACCTCTGTATATTCGGAATATGAAGAGGAACATTCCACCTCTGTATATTCGGAATATGAAGAGGAACATTCCACCTCTGTATATTCGGAATATGAAGAGGAACATTCCACCTCTGTATATTCGGAATATGAAGAGGAACATTCCACCTCTGTATATTCGGAATATGAAGAGGAACATTCCACCTCTGTATATTCGGAATATGAAGAGGAACATTCCACCTCTGTATATTCGGAATATGAAGAGGAACATTCCACCTCTGTATATTCGGAATATGAAGAGGAACATTCCACCTCTGTATATTCGGAATATGAAGAGGAACATTCCACCTCTGTATATTCGGAATATGAAGAGGAACATTCCACCTCTGTATATTCGGAATATGAAGAGGAACATTCCACCTCTGTATATTCAGAATATGAAGAGGAACATTCCACCTCTGTATATTCAGAATATGAAGAGGAACATTCCACCTCTGTATATTCAGAATATGAAGAGGAACATTCCACCTCTGTATATTCGGAATATGAAGAGGAACATTCCACCTCTGTATATTCAGAATATGAAGAGGAACATTCCACCTCTGTATATTCAGAGTATTGGAGGTGGCATATTCCACTAGTATGCGGAATACTCGTGGAATATAAAGCCATGCAAACAGCATATTCAGAATATGAAGCGTAACCCACAACAGACACGAACAATAACAAATACAGCAGTAAACATGACGCCACGTGCGAGAAAACACAGCTACTTTTGGTCTGATGAGCAGACATCACTTTTATTAAAGATTTTAAAGTCGTAAAACTGCTTGATGGCAAGAAACAGAGATGTGCAAAAGTGTTTTTGGATCAGAACTGATCAGCACTGCACTGTGCTTTAACATGAGCACGTCCTGCCATGTAAGGGGAGACGATGGAACAAACCTTGAGTTAACATTTAAACTAGAAGAAACAAGCACATAGTGTACATGTTCCTCTTTGCAAGCTTTTCCCACAGCTGTGCTTTTGCTGTAGGTGTGTTTATTCACACAACTTTTTACTCGTATTACAAAATTGACGATTAGTGTGTCAAAAACTAGAGGTTGTATTCAATGTTTTATTAAGTGTAGCGCTGTATATAACTAGTAAGTAGCAAAATTACAAAACAAAAAGGAAACATGTGTTTATTATGTAAGGGGTGCAGTATCTCACAGGGTGCACTGTCACACCGGCGAGGTGCGGACATCGGGTTACCCTGACCAGCTGACTGACGAGGCTGAAGGAGAATAATTCATCACATTATAATATATTAGCCATCACAGACATATTATCTATTTATTCATTTATTTATTTTTCACAATTTCTAAAGTGCCACTCACCAGTAGGTATCGGGGAGCTGTATAGGTACACTATAGAATGCTCTTACAATTTGAGTACAAAAGAATACAGAAAACAAATATACAACTACATTTCAAAACAGCAAACCTTTATTTATATACAATTACAGCTCTCTAACAGAAATTCAATCAAAAGCTCTTCGAAAAAGCAACTATGCATGTGGTGACAATTATTTTGAGCATCAAAAGAAACATATCACTTATATTTGAGCATCAAAAGAAACTCATCTTATATTTGGATAAAATTCACTAGATGTGATCGAAAAATGACAAACTGTGTTTCAGAGCAGGTGCATTGACTTTTTATTGTGCTGATTAACAGTTGACATCACGAAGATGCTGCAGAATGATCTGTCGATCTTGGTCAGGTGTTGTGACTCTTGGTCTCCCAGTTCGTGGCCTGTCATTGACAGAGTGTGTCTGGTTATACCGTCTCGCCAGGTTTGAAATTGCAGGCTGTGAGCACCCAAGACGGCAAGCCACAGCACGCTGCCCTAGTCCAGCCTCCAACATGCTGATTACACAAAGGCACTGCTCTCTTGACAGACGTGGCATACTGGTGTTTTTCTGTGATTTTCTTTATTGCTTTTATTCAAGCTTGCAATTCAACAGCTGAAATCACTCCATATCCAGTGTCCAGTCAACTGTCTCACTAATTAGGTGATTAAGTGCATATGCTTCAGTCATAGTCACTCAAGCGTGTCATGGTCAAGGATGAATGATCGAGTGATTAAAAAGAAACCAAAAACATTTAGTCAATGTCCATCATTTATATACCTTATTTTTTTTGGAAATAAATGTCTTCTAATAGTGATAAGTTTCTTTTGAGATATATATATACACACACAGAGTATTTGCTTTATTTATTTATTTATTTATTTATTTATTTATTTATTTATTTACTATGGTTATTCTACTGTATGTTTGTTTACTGTAGTCTCTGATGTTGATGTGCTTGGCTAAACGGGCAACTCGTCTTCAATCTGTGTCCTTGTTGTATTAATAAAGACATAAGCGTGCATGTCTACGTGAACACATTGCACTGAATTAAGACCCACAAGCATCTACACAATCTCAAAATATCAGATTCCATATCTGAAAAAACAAAAACAGAAATATAGGTCCACACCTCCTGCTCTTTACAACAAACAACAAGCTATTCCACTCCAGTCAGCACTCTTGGTTTGCAGTGGGAAGCAAGGTGCGCATGCGTTAATGGCATACAAGGAATATTCCGTTTACCATGGAAACACAGAATATGAAAGGAATAAGAGAATTCCACCTGCATGTGTACAGAGCATTCGGCATATTCAAGTATTCCAAATACTTCATAGTCTGAATACTTGTGCTCCGTAAACGTACTGAATCAGTCTATCTGTCATATCAGTCTGATATATCTGCCTGTTTGACAGTAGGCAAGTTTCAATTTGAGACTTTAGTGCATAGTTTTACACTGAATTTGCCAGGTGAATTCATTGACGTTGCTTGCAAACAGTGATTGTGTGTGCTGGGAATGAGTGGAGATTGTGTGCTGGGAATGAGTGGAGATTAGAAGCAAAGCAGAATGTTTAATCACACAACGACTTTCTGATCTGGATTGTGGTTTTTTTCCTGTTTTTCACGTCAGAATACCTTCAAAAGGTACAGTGGTGACTCCAGGATTCTGATACTATTACTGAAGACGCCCAGCGTGCAGGTATCGCAAAGTCCAGAAACAAAACAAAACGTTAAAGTAAATGAGTTCTGCACTGTATAAAACTGAGCTGATTTTGCCAGTGCTTGCTAGTCTGTTAACCAGTTAAAATTATTTATTTTTCTTGTTAAAGTTTTCACACGTGGCAATATTTCCTACAATTACTACATGATACTGTGATCGTTCCACTGTGTTATGCTGTGAACCATAGCTAAGTTTTAAAACAGAGAGCTATCAAATGCTTATCATAAAAGCTTACAGGTACCGTAAAATGAAGGGCCATATAAGAAGGATCAATACTGTAACTGATTAGATGGGTCTTTGTTGTTGTCCAGGCTGCTGCGGTGACGTTGTAGAGCATGTACCCGGGTTCTGTGGTTCATGGAAACGTGGTACTAGATTCTAGGGATCAATGGGGGGGGGGGGGGTCTGCTTATACATTTGTTCATATGCTTCACACTTACATGCATCTTGAGAACACAAGTTATTCCACATATTGTATCACTGTAACATGCATTACTATGACACCCCACTTAAATACCACATCCAGTCACTGCACTATTCTGTACACACTGTTGATATCAGTCACAGTCATCAATCTTTTGGTCATACAGTTGGCTCTGATTTGAATTGACTGACCCCTGTTTTTGTTTGTCTATTAAGGAGGATCGCACCACTTTGACCATGGCCACCCCAGCCAGCGCTCAGAACCCCAGTAAAACGTGGGAGCTCAGTCTGTACGAGCTCCACAGGACGCCTCAGGTTTGTATTACCGCTGACAAGCCCACTGCACAGGTGTGTACCAGGGTAAGGAACAAGCTGCTCAGCTGGGCCAGACTGCAGCTGTGGGTTTACATCAACGATGCACGTGGGGCTGGCCACTGTTTCTCAGAACAAGCCGATTACCCCACCAATGCACTTTGCAACCAGGGTTATTCACAAACTGTATTGCAGGGATGGAAATAAGACTCCCATTGCATAGCAGATTAATCCATTCCTGGTTTTACTATGTTTTATAACTCCTCTGAGCTTGTTGCTTATTAGGGCTGCTACGATTAAATAAAAAATCTATTTTTTTTTATCGATTCCATTCCTCTTACATTCATCGAGATAAATACTGGATAATCGATTCAATAATTACATTTTTGTAACGTATATTTCATAACATTATTCAACGACACTGCACCGAACGCCCTGTATTTCTGCCAAAGACAAGCAGTGGGCGTGTTCTTTTTTTCCTGCTCAAGTGTTAAGTATTATCTGATTTGCTGGTCCCATCCTGACTACCAGCGAATCAGTTTTGAGAATGCTTTGTAAGTACCCGCCCGATGTAAACAAAAAGCGCAGCACCGCCACCTTGGATGCAGAGCAGGTGGACAGTCGATGAAATACAATCAGTGCTGCCCACAGCTGAGAAAAAAATGAATGCCGGTATTCCTGCCACGCCCAGCGATATATTACAGGTAATTACCCCTCGCCTTCCATTATTGTGCACAAGCTTTTACTGAGCAGCAATGAATTTTAAATAATCACATCTCTGGGTGAGGGGGGGCATGGAGTACAATTATCGATATTTTATTGAACAATTATATTTTGTGTGCCCAATTAATCGATTGCTATTCAGAGGCTTATCTGACAGCCCTACTTACCTATGCAATGTGTCTAATCAAACAGCCATTAAAACCTGGAATGGTTAAGCTGCTATGCAATAGGAGTCTTATTTCCATCCCGTAGTGGCTTATCTGTGACTCTGTTGGTACAGGGGTGAAATATCCCACTTATCTTAACCGTTGTATTCTTCTTTTTGTTTCGATTCACTTTGTATTTCTCTTCAGTCTTTACATCCTGCAGACCTTTTACAAAGTTTACAGCAACCTGTGTCCTCAATAGCAGTGGGGAGGCAGAACAAAGCACAGTAGAATCTTGTTATTGCATTTGGACTGATAACATTGTTCATATTATTATTATTATTATTATTATTATTATTATTACTATTATTACTATTATTATTATTATTATTATTATTATTATTATTATTATTATTATTATTATTATTATTTATTTGGCAGACGTCTTTATCAAAGGAGACTTACAGGTGTTACAGGGCAGTACTGTACAGGGTTACAATGCAAGATAAATATTTAAATACAGAATAGTTTACAGTAAATGCAAATAATGCTACTAAAATACAATATGAAATAGGATGCAACAAGCTAGGATTACAACAAGTTATATCTACAATGACATAATAGTAGTGCAATAGTGCAAGGGTAGTGCATCAGCTGAGGATCCAGTAACGTGGTGCTGAGGTCAGGCAAGTCCAGGACATATTAATAGGAGGGGTAGATCACAAAAAGGGAGACACAACCGAACCAGGTAACTACACACCAATAAGCCTGACTTCTATTATATGTAAACGGAAATTATAATAAGATCCAAAATGGAAAATTACCTATATGGTAACAGTATCCTGGGAGACAGCCAGCATGGTTTTAGGAAAGGGAGATCATGTCTAACTAACCTGCTTGATTTCTTTGAGGATGCAACATCGACAATGGATAATACATGGTTTATTTAGATTTCCAGAAAGCTTTTGGCAAAGTCCAGCATAAAAGATTAATTCTCAAACTGAATGCAGTAGGGATTCAAGGAAATGCATGTACATGGATTAGGGAGTGGTTAACATGTAGAAAACAGAAAGTACTGATTAGAGGAGAAACCTCAAAATGAAGCGAGGTAACCAGTGGTGTACCACAGGGATCAGTATTAGGTCCTCTGCTATTCCTAATTTACATGAATAACTTAGATTCTGGTATAGTAAGCAAACTTGTTAAATTTGCAGACAACACAAAAATAGGAGGAGTGGCAAACACTGATGCAGCAGCAATGGTCATTCAAAATGATCTAGACAGCATTCAGAACTGGGCAGACACATGGCAAATGACATTTAATAGAGAAATGTGTAGATACTGCATACAGGCAATAAAAATGTGCATTATAAATATCATATGGGAGATACTGAAATTGAAGAAGGAATCTATGAAAGACCTAGGAGTTTATGTTGACTCAGAAATGTCTTCATCTAGACAATGTGGGGAAGCTATAAAAAAGGCCAACAAGATGCTCGGATATATTGTGAAATGTTGACTCTAAAATGTCATTTTTTTTCTTTCTTTTATTGAATAGTATTATATTATAATGCTACATAAATATATATATATATATATATATATATATATATATATATATATATATATATATATATACAGTATACACACACACACACACACACACATATACATGGATGAAGGCTGTATTTGCATCCTGAGCCATTCGAAAAAAAGGCATAATAGCACAGTAGTGACATCAAAATGTCATAATTCCTCTAGAGGAAAATATACTTGAACTTTGACCAATTCAACTCCTCAAGACCACTTTCAATTCAAACACAAAATGTCTTGTTTTCAATCACTCGACAACACCCACAGTAGAGAAATGTTCATTAATGAGCAACAAAATGAGAATTAAAAAAAATGGATGTAAAGCTGGTACATTCGTATCGCAGAGAAATTAGAGAGCAATGGGAAATTAAAGACATTCCTGTCAATGACTTTCAAAAATTCAGTCACTCGACAACACCCATAATTCATGTTTTTAGGCACTTTTAACAAATCTGTCGCTGTGAAGATTTACAATCATCCTCCACCAATGGGAGCGCCAAACAAGCGAGCGAGACAAATATTCATCAACTCTGACAGTGACTAAGGAAGAAGAAAAAAAGCATACCCCATTGAAACACCTTTTCCATAAAAATAAGTAATTTTTTGCAGTTCATTATCTACCCAGTTTAATTCACTGTTCCTGAATTATCAAAAAGAAAATTATATTTAAGATTCTTTAGACTTAATAGAAAGTTTACAAACGAGAGGAGGCCATTCGGCCCATCTTGCTCATTTGGTTGTTAGTAGCTTATTGATCCCAGAACCTCATCAAGCAGCTTCTTGAATTCATTAAATTCATTTGCAGTTTGAACCTTAACACCCGTTTATTATCTTTTTTTTATTACATATACTAATAGCCATGTATTATAAAAATACATGGGCTTCAGTGAGTTGAAGGAAAATAATTCCATCTCGGGTTTCTGTGACAGTTTATAAACTAGTCAACCTAATGGTCTCGTAGTTTATGATGTCACATAAACCCTAGATGGAATTGTTATCCTGCAACTCACTGAAACCCATCTATTATTCTCTCTCTCTATCCCTTGCCTCTACTGCTCAATAGATCTACCATATTCCTGTCTAACCTCCAAGTACATCACAGTGTTACCATTATTATTCACCTATCCCCCCTTGCAACAGTCTGCCCCTAGTGGATGTAAGAAACACTGCCTTTGTTCTGAGCGGTATGTCTCACTGATGTATTTAGGGGGGTATGATACAGAAAGTGAGGAGACAGAAGAATGCATTGGTTAAGAAAACTGTGATCTTCAAACCCAAGCTCACAGTAGCAGCACACTGAGGAATGCCCTGGCACTAGTGTTAAAATAAGTTAAAAGCTAAATTGATGAACTTCAGGGTCGTGGGATAAATTGACCTTTGCACCAGTGTTGTGGAAGTGGTCCCTATTCTCAGAGCTTGAAACGCAGGTGTCATTCTAAGAGTTAACTGAGCTATTTCTGTGTGCTGTTCCTTACCTGTTTAGGGTTAGGGTTATTTCTGTGTGCTGTTCCCTTACCTGTTTATGGTGTTTGCAGTCTTTCTCGCAGTCAATCAAACACTTTACTTTTTCAGTCGTCTGTGTGAAGGTGCTTTCAGCTGTTCTTCAGATCTAGCTGCCTGTCATTGGTACAAGTAATATGGGCTAGATCATCTTTAGTGTCTTTATCAAAGTAAGAGCCGGCACTATGTTAGCTGTGCACTAGATAGTGCTGTTGCTTACAAATATAAAGACACTTTGATTGATCTAGCCTACATTACATACACATGTCAACGGCAGGCAATTAGAACTGAAGAGCTGCTCCTGAACTCAGTCAGACTCATCAAAAGTGTTAAAAACACAGTGTTTGAGTAACGCAGTAAGAGCCAATCTGATTGAGTGTTAAATAGGGGTGTATCGGTACACTCCTGTCAAGATACGATCAGGATCACGATGTGCCAGTTACAATACGGATCACGATGTGCAGGTTACGATATGATATGGATCACGATGTGCAGGTTACGATATGATACGGATCACGATGTGCAGGTTACGATATGATACGGATCACGATGTGCAGGTTACGATATGATACGGATCACGATGTGCAGGTTACGATATGATACGGATCACGATGTGCAGGTTACGATATGATACGGATCACGATGTGCAGGTTACGATATGATACGGATCACGATGTGCAGGTTACGATATGATACGGATCACGATGTGTAGGTTACGATATGATACGGATCACGATGTGCAGGTTACGATATGATACGGATCACGATGTGTAGGTTACGATATGATACGGATCACGATGTGCAGGTTACGATATGATACGGATCACGATGTGTAGGTTACGATATGATACGGATCACGATGTGCAGGTTACGATATGATACGGATCACGATGTGTAGGTTACGATATGATACGGATCACGATGTGCAGGTTACGATATGATACGGATCACGATGTGCAGGTTACGATATGATACGGATCACGATGTGCAGGTTACGATATGATACGGATCACGATGTGTAGGTTACGATATGATACGGATCACGATGTGTAGCTTACGATATGATACGGATCACGATGTGTAGGTTACGATATGATACGGATCACAATGTGTAGGGTTGTGGGTTCAATCCCTGGTGGGGGACACTGCTGCTGTACCCTTGAGCAAGGTACTTTACCTAGATTGCTCCAGTAAAAACCCAACTGTATAAATGGGTAACTGTATGTAAAAGTAATGTGATATCTTGTAACAATTGTAAGTCGACCTGGATAAGGGCATCTGCTAAGAAATAAATAATAATAATAATAATAATAATAATAATAATAATAATAATAATAATAATAATAATAATACAATACAGATCGCAATTTGCAGGTTACGATATACGGATCACGATATGCAAAAAAAATATTATCGTAACCTTAATATCATGGTATACACTACATCATGCAAGTTATAAAATTAAGGCTTATAAATAATGGATAAATACCACTGTAAATTACTGTAGTTACTGTAATTCACAACAAAAAGAGAATCATACTTCCTGTGACAGAATTCTTTAAACTATTTTATATTTTACTATGACAAAAAAACAGAAAAAAAGGCATAGTAATTTTAACATTTTTTTTAAGTCAATCAGAATTTTAAAACTTTAAAAGAACATCCTAAAGCTGCACAATATATGCTGCACATTACCACAGAGTGTATTATTCTATTAAGATAGATCCTTCTCAACGTGGCGCTTGTTAGACAAATTCTAACGTACAAAAAAAATGAAGTGCTGTGTTCAGTTGATGGTAAAGAGAATTAGGAAATGATTGGTCATATTGTTTAAAACACAAACATTTGCTATTACAGATTATTATGTGAGAGCAGAGGGTAAATCAAATACGTGCAGCAACACCGTACAAAATACATTTCAATACTAAGACGTATGTTATTGGATTTATATCTACCGTTCACGTGACATTGCACAAACAAGCTTCCAATGTTGTTACTAATGAGTATTACACACACACAGCTTGTACAAAAAAAGATTTCTTCACTTACCTAAAAAAGTTTGAATACTATAAATAGGCTATCCCGCTGCAGTCACTTGTCTCTGCTAATTGAGACATTGAAACTTGTATTCTGTGTTGTTGACAGTTTCCTTTAAAACCATTATAATACAGTATAATCAGTTCACAAAAATATCTTCCTCAGACACTGCTAAGGCTGCAAGTATCATCGCTGGGTTTAGAAGCATGTTTGCAGTAGAAAAATGCAATGGCAAAACAGCTATGATTGACAGACTGGTAGACTGGAATGGATGGAATGCTCCAGTGTGAGGCTGGGTGAGGAAGCGGAGCAGGACTGACACTTGTTTTGTACGTTGAATAAACAGGTGTTCATATGAAAATGACCTTTTCCTTCATGTTGTTCATAGGAACATGAGCATAGCATTAACCGTTGGATACCGTAATTATGATATTTGCAGCGTAGCATAACAGGAACGGTATCAATCCCCTAATGTCTCACCATACATGGGATGGCCCTGATGGGCTACTTGTGCGATGCATTAAATGATCATTTACTGACGGACCATTTTGTTAAGTATTACTCAACAATGCAACACACTTATCCTTCATTCAAGAACCATTTGGTTCAACAATGAGCTGTGGTGATGTTGTTGTGGTCTTTTTACGATACCTACGATACGCTACATCATGTAAAGAAAGTATCATGATTCATCAATACATTATGAATCGTTAAACCCATACAATAAAAAGGCAACTGTTAAATCTACTAAATTGAAGCTCCTTACTCTTTAAATATTTTTTGGAATGCTGCCTGTTTCAATTTGCTGTCCCAGACGTGCTGTGGAGTGGAGTGGAGTGGAGTGGTGAAGAGCTAGACTGGCCAGTGCTCATCTTCTTATCATCAAAACCGATCATGGATAGAAATAAGACTCGCGTTGCATAGCAGATTGATCAATTCCTGGTTTTACTGTGAGTTTAGTAAGACACACCTGAGCTTGATACCTAGACACTGAGGCTAATCTGGCTCGTAGTAAAACCTGGCATGGGTGAAACTGCTGCAATAGGAGTCTTATTGCCATCCCTGCACTTTGCTTTCTTAGACTTCCTTGTGCCGTCTGTCTGTGTTGTCTCTGCCACTCTCTTTGCACTTGTACTTCCTGGGTCATTTTTCCTCAGCAGTGTGTTCTGGGTCAAAGCGTGTTAGTGGTTGAAAGCATGTCCGTCAGTAGGGGAAGTGGCTGATTGGTTATTGACATGAAAGAAGCCAGTGAAGGGTGGGTTCAATTTCACTGTCCACGTGAAATGAGCGAGGAAGTACAAGACACTCAAAAAGCATGGCTTCCTAGGGTGGCACCTGTTTGCTATAACAGGCGCTTCTGTCAAAGTGTACATATGAGACAGCATTTAAAAAACAAATAGAAACAATACATAGAAATACATCATAAAATAGTCTAGTTTTGTGTACTTACATTTCTTTAGGTCTTATTTACTTCATCTGGTCATATATGGACACATGTGCAGACTGGATCGTTGGTTTGAAGCTGGTGCTGATTTTAACATGCGTCTTGATTGTCAGAATTCCATTCATAATGCCTGGAGACAATTGATTTCTGGCGTCTGTTTTTACAAGGTTCATCTACAAAAAAAACTTGTTATAATTCTGCAGTACTGGGTGGCAAAGTCAACATATTAATGGCAACCTTGGCAAGTGTAGGAAACGTAAGGTATATACAAGAGCGCAGTTTTGTGCCAGTTTTAATCAGTCAGTCAGTCACTTGTTATTGCATAAATTCCATCTAGGCTATCCAGCATATTTCCAATAACAAAAAAGTATTGCAGGTTGGACGATTTCTCCTGAACTCGCTATGCTTTGTTTACTTACATGGATGAAGAATACATAGAATAATTTCAGCACAGTGTTGTTAATTGGCATTCTTCTTTTGATACTTTTCACAGTCATCATATAAGGTGTAGGTATTATTATTTATTTCTTAGCAGACGCCCTTATCCAGGGCGACTTACAATTGTTACAAGATATCACATTATTTTTACATACAATTACATTATTTTTTACACATTATTTTTACATAAAATTACCCATTTATACAGTTGGGTTTTTACTGGAGCAATCTAGGTAAAGTACCTTGCTCAAGGGTACAGCAGCAGTGTCCCCCACCTGGGATTGAACCCACGACCCTCTGGTCAAGAGTCCAGAGCCCTAACCACTACTCCACACTGCTGCCCAAGGTATATATCATTCGAGTTGATCGGGAAAGCTGCAAGCAATACAAAATACAGTATACCATATTTATTAAAATTAAAAATAATGGACATTTGTTTTAATTTATTTATGTTTTAGTGTTAAAATGTGACTTTTTTCAGACTGGCCTTAATGGACAGTTGGCAACCTTAAGCCACATGCAGTTGAACATGGCTTACTTCTTTCTCAATCTTCAATACAGCGAAGGCAGTGAGCTTTCCTTGCTTTACTGTTGATCGGAGGTGTTTTTTGACACGCTTCGTTAAAGAAAATTCTCTCTTTCCAGGGTCAGGGATAATGTTTTTGGCGGTTCGGTGCTTTCAGCACAGATTTGTAAAAATATTTCTAATGCCCCCCTTTGCCGCTTGCATTCTTCTTCCTGTTTCTTGTGTTTATGCTTTGCTGCCCATGAAAGAGACATTGTTTGCTGTATTCAAGCAAAATCACACTGACTGACCTGGAATGTACTTGTGTCGCTGCGCGAAAGTGAGCAAGACACAAGTATTGGGTCAGCCAGTTTGATTTGAGTGCGATACACGGCCTCAGCTGAAATGTCAGTGAGTGAAGTTCTTCCAGTTTGCACGCAATTCCGTATCTGTTTAAAAAAAAAAACAAAAAAAAACCTTTTCGTTTTGGCCCCCCCCATGACTTTGGCCCCCCCATGACTTTGCCCCCCCCCCCCATGACTTTGGGCCTCGGCAGTGCCTGGTTTGCCTATGCGTTAATCCAGCCCTGCTTCTAGTTGAAATGTTTGTCACTGAATTGGTTTCTTTTATATTTCTACTCTGTGTGAAGTTCCTTAGGGGTTGACTTGTTCAGCCTATATACCCTGTCAGGATAAGCCACTGCTGGAATTCAGCTTCATTTGTATTTTTTTTTAGCTGGGCTCTTTGTAGATACTAGCCTACATTCTGATGTGTTAGAGTGGTGTTTTCTTACCTTCATGCTGCCAGGGCCTCCCTTTCTGCACAGTTTGTAATAAGCTGTGCTGCAGGTGTCTGTGTTGCTTTCATTTCTTGTGTGATTTTATAATCAGTGGATCTGATTTTTCAGGGCTAAAGTTTTTTGAATTTTAAAAACAGTTGTATGATGTCAATGAACATTTCTGTGATGGTATTTCATTTTCTTATTGTAAAAGTTAATTTTCATTTTCAAAAAAAGTTATGATTGAGAGATAGACAGAAAATATTGAAATGGATTAAAAGAAAGATTGAGAGCTTGAAAGAAAGATAAAAAGAAACATTGAATGAATTAAGTAATGAATGAATAAGTAGCATCCCCCCTGCCCCTCACTGTGCTGTGCTGTGTGTCCTGCAGGAGGCGGTCATGGACGGCACTGAGATCGCGGTGTCCCCACGCAGCCTGCACAGCGAGCTCATGTGCCCCATCTGCCTGGACATGCTGAAGAACACCATGACCACCAAGGAGTGCCTGCACCGCTTCTGCTCCGACTGCATCGTCACCGCACTGCGCAGCGGGTAAGAAACACAATGCAACCCCACACAGTGCAAGGCAATGCAGAGAAACACAACACGATGAAAATCAATACAATGGAACGCAATGCAACACAATACTGCACAGTGCAACACAGCACAACACAACACAATGCAATGCAATACAGCACAATGCAATGCAGAGGAACACACCACAACACAATGCAATGCAGAGGAACACACCACAACACAATGCAATACAGAGGAACACACCACAACACAATGCAATACAGAGGAACACACCACAACACAATGCAATACAGAGGAACACACCACAATGCAGAAAAGCCCAATGCAGGGCAGCCTCAGTGTCCACTCTCCCTGTCTATTTAACATATAACTATTAGGGTTGTAATGATTCGTTGTGTATCGATGACTCGTGATACTTCCTTACATGCTGTATTGTAATACAGGTATGTATCGTTTGTATATAATTTATTATTATTATTTATTTATTTGGCGGACACCTTTATCCAAGATGACTTGCAGGTGTTGCAATGAGCAGTACAGGGTTACAATGCAAACTTAATATATAATATAGTATAGTTTAATGTAAGTGCAAATAATATTACTAAAATACAATTTGAACAAGGATGCAGCAAGTTAAGATTACAACAAGTTATATCAACAATGATGTAATAGTGCAAGTGCATTAGCTGAGGATCCAGTAATGCGTAGATCAGGGAAGTCCAATGCATAGTAGCAGGGGTAGATTAAGAGATCTACAAGCGCAGGCTAAACAGGGGGCTCTTGAGGAGGTGGCGGAAGGCAGAGAGAGACGGAGCCGTCCTGAAGTTCTCCTGTAGCTGGTTCCAACACAGAGGGGCTAGGGAAGAGAAGGAGAGGCACGGAAGGAGGGAGAGTGGAGGGAAGGCATGACCAGTCCGTCAGTAGAGGACCGCCACATGGATTGTGATTCATATCCTATCAGGACCTGCATAACGCAATGCATATCATAACTACAGCAGTAGTGTTAAAGTTATTGAACTACTAAGGACTAGCGTTTTGATTAAAAGACATTGAGAAAGACCTTTAGTCCAAGCGTTTTAGTAGTGGTGCAATTGGCACACTAATTTCGTATTCGATTACTATATAGGCAATTATCAACGATAACATACATGCCAACAGTCCCTATATGGTTGGGACAGTCCCAATTTCCTAGCAATTGTCCTGCGTCCCGATGCATTGGAAGAAAGTCCCAATATTTACCCATAGAAAAAAAATCATTTATTCTGCACAGTGGAGTTAGTGAAAAACACACACTGTGCTCTTCGTGCAGCTGACACATCTGCTGATCACTAACTTAAACAAAGGTAAGAACGCTTCATTGTGTCTGTTTACTGTCATGATGGTCGTGTCGTGTTGAGTTGGGGGGGATACGTCTGTTATATGATAATGAGTGTTTTTGGCGCATAACTTCTCCCATGTGTATGATAACTAAAAACACTGTTGTGCATTAAGCAAAAAGACACAACTTACATTCAAATTAGAACACTTCCGATTTAAAAAAAAGAAATACAAAGGACTTGAGTTTTAACAACTGAAAATAATATGTGTGCATCAGATGTTCCTTTCACATTGTAATAATAATAAAAAATACTATGTTTTAACAGAAGTCATTTCTATCTGAACTATGGTTGTTCATTATTGTACTAACATTTTATGTCCAAAAGCACAACATTGAACTAATCTCACAAATCCTGACTAATTTAACTATCGTACTAAATTCAGCTTCTTTTTATATAATATTGCCGTGTAATCCAAACACAACATGCTTTAAACAAAAGAAGGTATTCGGTAGATGTAATAGATTTAAAACAAAACGCGAATGTAGAGACCTAAAGTGTGTATCCTAGCAACACGCTAATCTACCGTACTAGCACTCGAACGCACTCAAGGTTTTAATGTAAACCGGCAACAGGAGACTTCTGTGCATCGATTCACCAATATGTAATCGAAGCTCGGGAAATTTAAGGACAGATGATCAGTAATCAATGCATCGATTCATTGTTGCACCCCTAGTTTTTAGTAACACTAAATTTGCCACTTAAGAGTGTTTTGAAGACATTTTATTAAAGACTATTGAAAACGTCCTGTGTAAGTACCCTTTGATTATTCAGTATATCGATGGTGCTTCCCAGCCTCGCTGGAATGTCAGCACCTGCCTGCTGTGGAGGAGCGCTCAGTCAGTATAGCTTTTACTGAAGTGCAGCACAGGATCCCACTGTAAAACAGCAAGCTATACTGAATGCACTGCATCCATGTGACTGTAATTGCTTATCCTGTATAATTAAGGATAAATACAGTAAAATAGACCTGTGTATGGTGACGCCTGTCAGTTTGTTTCATTTCTGACCACGTAGTAACAAGGAGTGTCCAACGTGTCGTAAAAAGCTTGTCTCGAAACGCTCCCTACGCCCTGACCCGAACTTCGACGCCCTCATCTCCAAGATCTACCCGAGCCGGGACGAGTACGAGGCGCACCAGGACAGAGTGCTGGCTAGGCTGAGCCGGCTGCACAACCAGCAGGCCCTGAGCTCCAGCATCGAGGAGGGGCTCAAGATGCAGGCCATGCACAGGTACAGTACAATACAGTGCAACATACAGCACTGCACTCCGTATCTGAACTGGGCTGCAGCATAGAGGACAGGATTTTACATTAGTACATATCTGTTTTTCCTGACTGAGCCTTGTAAAGTCAGTGTCCTAAGCTGTGTGAAGGCAGTGTTTTCTCTGTGCCGGCTGTGTGAAGGCAGTGTTTTGTCTGTGCAGGCTGTGTGAAGGCAGTGTTTTTTCATGTGCAGGCTGTGTGAAGGCAGTGTTTTGTCTGTGCAGGCTGTGTGAAGGCAGTGTTTTTTCATGTGCAGGTTGTGTGAAGGCAGTGTTTTTTCATGTGCAGGCTGTGTGAAGGCAGTGTTTTTTCATGTGCATGGTGTGTGAAGGCAGTGTTTTTTCATGTGCATGCTGTGTGAAGGCAGTGTTTTTTCATGTGCAGGCTGTGTGAAGGCAGTGTTTTGTAAGCTTTATAACTGCAGTGCTGACCAAGCCACCTCGTGTTTCAGAGCACAGCGCGTGCGGAAGCATCAGCAGGAGTCTGACAACACCACGTTCAGCGGCGCGGAGGACAACTGTGACAGCCGCTCCCATCTGAGCCACGGCTCCACCCACAGCGCTGCCCAGGAGGCGGGGCCCAGTCGCAAGCGCTCCAAGGCCTCTGACGAGTCCTGCCCTGACCTCGACCAGTCACACGAGGGGGGCGTGACCAGCCCCCACGAATCATCCAGCTCTGAGATTGAACTGGTCTTCAGGCCACACCCCCTACTGGTGGACAAGGATCAGTACTCGCAGACCAGGTGAGGGGGCGGTGAACGAGACTGGAGATCAGTCGGGGTGGAATCGGAGAACCGATCAGCGAGACACAGCGATCAGCTAATCGGATATCAATCAAGGGGGTATAATGCAGGGATGGAAATAAGACTTCCATTGCAGATCCATTCCTGGTTTTACTATCAGTTTAACCCTTCCGCTACAGCGTCGCTAGAAATCGTTCATATATTTACGATGATGTAATGGTGACCTTAGACGCCCATTTTAACCCTTTGCAGTCCATTTATTAACTGCGCGTCAGGCACGCCAGGTCTAATTAATTTTCACACGCGCAGTTAATTTTATACGCGCTGTTTAAAAGTATTTTTTTTCACAGTCAAACAGGTTTAAATGGCCCTGCATATCAACAAAGCACTCACTAGGCATCTCCAGCCCCGCCCCACCCTTTCGTTTGCTATAGCGTTCACCTATGTAAGAAATAAATAATAATAATAGTCGTACATACCGATCGATCATCTCCGGATCACTCGTTTTATCACCAAACTCCTCAATAATGCGATCCAAGTCATTATTTTATTGCTATAACATCTGAAAAAAGCTCTGCAAACGGCCATGATAGTCTCTGTGCGCTGACGCACTCAGCCAGCTTGTTTACTATGAACGCCCCGTTATCTGATACCTGATACCATGTATGACTATTCATGAGATACGCCTTTTTTTTTTTTTTTTTTTTTTCCCCCGATTTGTCTCGGCTCCTGTCGCTCCCACTCGGCAATTGAATGGTTTTCTCGGCTTTTTCCGGAGAAAAAACGACTAAACACCTGTTTATTGCGTTGCTATAATGATGTCGGACCCAGTCCGACAAAGGACCTGTGAGGAATAATTGCAATGTCGGACCCAGTCCGACAATGGACCGCAAAGGGTTAAGTCTTTTTAAACAACCATTGGTTGCTTACCAAATGACTGACCTCTCCAAAGGCAGCAACAACCAATCAGGGATGGTTTTTATATACTTTCAAAAGTAAAGTTAGATAGACAGAAAGCTCGACAAATTGTTATTATTTTTTTTTTCGGGAGATTCAACGATCACAAGTACAAGCTTATCAGAAACCATCCACAATGTTTATAAACCCAAAAATAAATGAACAAAATATCAACTGTAATGAAATATTTATAGGCTAAACATCGTGGATGACTCTCCAATCAAAATGCATTTCATTAAAGCCTCAGGCCAATAGAGATACATTTTATTATGAGCTGCAGCATTTCAGTATCGTAGGTTTTGGTTTTGATTGCTGTATATATCATGATTTTAAAGCGCAGCATTACCGGAGAGCAGACTACATTGCTTTACATAACCAGGAATTACAGAAGATATTGATGAGTGGACAGATCTATCTGATGGTGAACTTCTTCACATTACACACCCGTCAAACAATGTGGTATAAAATGAAAACCAGACATGATATTTATACAATTCTTTCTGATCCGACTTCCTGAGGGTTGTGGCTACCACTGATACTTTACAGTTTTTAGGTTGGAGATCACTACATATGGAGACATTTCTAAAGAGAAATGAATTTTCGATGTAGGGTATATTTCATCAACGTTATTCTCTTAATTTCAGATTCTCAGCTGTTAGAAAGGTATAATACCAGGGGCGTAACTTTGGTTTCAGAGGTAGGGGGGGCAGTTTCTGTAGCTGGGGCATGCATGAAGATTATTCTATCTGAAATAATAAAATATTATTATTATTAATATTATTATTATTACATTGTTGGCACCATGTTGTCATGAGTGATGAGTGTGGCAAATAGCTGTATCATTCAGTCGCTTCTGAGTCACGTAATGTCAGTCAGACCTCAAACAGGTAGAATGTTCACCGGAGCGAAACGGTTAATAAGACACTCCTGAGCTTGTTACCTAAACACACTGTGACGAATCAACCAGCCTGGAATGGGTGAAACTGCTATGCAATAGGAATTTTATTTCCATCCCTATAATGAGCCAACCGACCAACTAATCAGATACCCCAGTGTGTCCCCACCTTTTCAACACAGAGCCCCCCCGTGTCTAATCAGATACCCCAGTGTGTCCCCACCTTTTCAACACAGAGACCCCCCGTGTCTAATCAGATACCCCAGTGTGTCCCCACCTTTTCAACACAGAGCCCCACGTGTCTAATCAGATACCCCAGTGTGTCCCCACCTTTTAATCACAGAGCCCCCCCATGTCTAATCAAATACCCCAGTGTGTCCCCACCTTTTCAACACAGAGCCCCACGTGTCTAATCAGATACCCCAGTGTGTCCCCACCTTTTCAACACAGAGCCCCACGTGTCTAATCAGATACCCCAGTGTGTCTCCACCTTTTCAACACAGACCCCCCGTGTCTAATCAGATACCCCAGTGTGTCCCCACCTTTTCAACACAGAGCCCCCCCGTGTCTAATCAGATACCCCAGTGTGTCCCCACCTTTTCAACACAGAGACCCCCCGTGTCTAATCAGATACCCCAGTGTGTCCCCAGCTTTTCAACACAGAGCCCCACGTGTCTAATCAGATACCCCAGTGTCCCCCCACCTTTTAATCACAGAGCCCCCCCGTGTCTAATCAAATACCCCAGTGTGTCCCCACCTTTTCAACACAGAGCTCCCCGTTTCTGAGCAGTGCATCACTTAGTGTGTAGTTGTTTTTTAAAGCTAGTCAGTTAATAGATGAGTCGGTACAATCAGATAAAACAATCATCTGATCAGACCGCAGATGTATTTATTGTTTTATTTGCAGTCAGTGGGTATGTTTATGTTCCTGTTAAATCTGTTAAGGATTTAAAGGGTTAAAACATATTTGGAGCGCACCTCATGCATTGATTATTGTTTTAAAAATGTGTTTTTTACAATTAATAAAAACATTAATCTCGTTTATTTTATTTCTAGTACTGCGATGCATTTTAACGCACTATAACTAAATGAATACTGTGTGTGAAAATCAATATAAATGAATACAAAAGTAAAATAGAAAGAAGTAGAATATAAATAGTTATTAAAATGTGCGTGTCAGTTTAAACGGTAAGCGTCGGTTTAGCCAGCAGGTTTAAACATTTAATTTAGAAACCATATATTTACAGGGTTATTTATAATGACCCCTGTCTGTCTGTCTGTCTCTCTGCGTTCTCCTCGCTCACTTGCAGGTATGTGAAGACCACAGCCAACGCCACAGTTGACCACCTGTCCAAGTACCTGGCCCTGCGCATTGCCCTGGAGGAGCAGCAGAGGGCGCTGGAGAGCAGTGCTGGGGGCGGGGCCGTCAGCCTGGAGGAAGTGAGCGAGAAGCAGTACACCATCTACATCACCACCTCCGGAGGCCAGTTCACTGTACGTGTACCCGCTGAGAGATATGCAGGGCGTGCATGAGGCACGCACTGAGAAACACGCACACACACACACTGAGATACACACTCGCACACTGAGACACACACACACTGAGACACACACTCGCACACACGTACACATACACACTGAGTCACACACTCGCACACTGAGACACACACTCGCACAAACATACACACACACACACTGAGACACACACTCGCACACACACACACTGACAGACACACACACACACTGAGACAGACACACACACACACACACACACACTGAGTCACACACACACACACACTGAGACAGACACAAACACACACACTGAGAAAAAGGGAAAACCACAAACAAGAAAGAAAAACTTTGGCTCTTTAATGTATGTGCTTTCTGTGTAGTCCTTTTCTTGTACATAAAATAGAAGTTTCCAGAATTTCCTGCAGACTCCCAGGGGTCCTTGAACCCCAGTCTGAGAGCCGCTGGTGGAGGACAGGGGCTCCACAACTCTGCAGTGTGGCTCTTTGGATTTAGAGGTGAACTAAAACATTTTAGGAATGTAAGGACAAAATGGTTGTCTTTTGGCTGAGGGTACAGTCAAAATGCCACAAAAGCAACATGTTTAGCAAACAGAATACTGCAGTAGGATTCTTATTTCCATCCCTGTACTGAAAGGAGCTATCGTTCCCAGACCAGTATACAGGTGTGCAGTAGTTGTATCGTGAGTTGAACCCTCTCCTCATCAGACCAGTATACAGGTGTGCAGTAGTTGTATCGTGAGTTGAACCCTCTCCTCATCAGACCAGTATACAGGTGTGCAGTAGTTGTATCGTGAGTTGAACCCTCTCCTCATCAGACCAGTATACAGGTGTGCAGTAGTTGTATCGTGAGTTGAACCCTCTCCTCATCAGACCAGTATACAGGTGTGCAGTAGTTGTATCGTGAGTTGAACCCTCTCCTCATCAGACCAGTATACAGGTGTGCAGTAGTTGTATCGTGAGTTGAACCCTCTCCTCATCAGACCAGTATACAGGTGTGCAGTAGTTGTATCGTGAGTTGAACCCTCTCCTCATCAGACCAGTATACAGGTGTGCAGTAGTTGTATCATGAGTTGAACCCTCTCCTCATCAGACCAGTATACAGGTGTGCAGTAGTTGTATCATGAGTTGAACCCTCTCCTCATCAGACCAGTATACAGGTGTGCAGTAGTTGTATCATGAGTTGAACCCTCTCCTCATCAGACCAGTATACAGGTGTGCAGTAGTTGTATCATGAGTTGAACCCTCTCCTCATCAGACCAGTATACAGGTGTGCAGTAGTTGTATCATGAGTTGAACCCTCTCCTCATCAGACCAGTAGACAGGTGTGCAGTAGTTGTATCATGAGTTGAACCCTCTCCTCATCAGACCAGTAGACAGGTGTGCAGTAGTTGTATCATGAGTTGAACCCTCTCCTCATCAGACCAGTAGACAGGTGTGCAGTAGTTGTATCATGAGTTGAACCCTCTCCTCATCAGACCAGTATACAGGTGTGCAGTAGTTGTATCGTGAGTTGAACCCTCTCCTCATCAGACCAGTATACAGGTGTGCAGTAGTTGTATCGTGAGTTGAACCCTCTCCTCATCAGACCAGTATACAGGTGTGCAGTAGTTGTATCGTGAGTTGAACCCTCTCCTCATCAGACCAGTATACAGGTGTGCAGTAGTTGTATCGTGAGTTGAACCCTCTCCTCATCAGACCAGTATACAGGTGTGCAGTAGTTGTATCATGAGTTGAACCCTCTCCTCATCAGACCAGTATACAGGTGTGCAGTAGTTGTATCATGAGTTGAACCCTCTCCTCATCAGACCAGTATACAGGTGTGCAGTAGTTGTATCATGAGTTGAACCCTCTCCTCATCAGACCAGTATACAGGTGTGCAGTAGTTGTATCATGAGTTGAACCCTCTCCTCATCAGACCAGTATACAGGTGTGCAGTAGTTGTATCGTGAGTTGAACCCTCTCCTCATCAGACCAGTATACAGGTGTGCAGTAGTTGTATCATGAGTTGAACCCTCTCCTCATCAGACCAGTATACAGGTGTGCAGTAGTTGTATCGTGAGTTGAACCCTCTCCTCATCAGACCAGTATACAGGTGTGCAGTAGTTGTATCATGAGTTGAACCCTCTCCTCATCAGACCAGTATACAGGTGTGCAGTAGTTGTATCGTGAGTTGAACCCTCTCCTCATCAGACCAGTATACAGGTGTGCAGTAGTTGTATCATGAGCTGAACCCTCTCCTCATCAGACCAGTATACAGGTGTGCAGTAGTTGTATCGTGAGTTGAACCCTCTCCTCATCAGACCAGTATACAGGTGTGCAGTAGTTGTATCGTGAGTTGAACCCTCTCCTCATCAGACCAGTATACAGGTGTGCAGTAGTTGTATCGTGAGTTGAACCCTCTCCTCATGTCTTTTGTCTTCACAGACACTGAATGGATCCCTGACGCTGGAACTTGTCAACGAAAAATACTGGAAAGTGAGCAAGCCCCTCGAACTGTACTACGCCCCCACTAAAGAGCAGAAGTGATGGGCAGAGGCGTGCACACCCCCCCTTCCCTTCCTCCCTGCTTCCCTCTCCCTCTCTTACCTTTCTCGCTCGTACGCAAGCACTCACTCACTGCCGCTCTCAAAATGAAACAGAAACACACACATGCAAAACTCGGGCAAGCACTCACTCACTGACACACTCAAAATGAAACGGAAACACAGGCATGCAAAACTCGGGCAACCACTCACTCGCTGACACACTCAAAATGAAACGGAAACACACACATGCAAAACTCGGGCAAGCACTCACTCATTGACACACTCAAAATGAAACGGAAACACACACATGCAAAACTCGGGAGAAAGACTGTGTTTAAAAACCCAGCGGAAGGATCTTCAGTGGAAGAGCTGCGTTTTGGGGTTTCTGTTTTTTTTTTTGGAAGACTGAGGACTGAAGTTTTGTATTCCTGTTATTAAGACTCTTTGACCACAACTACTGTTTGCGTGTGACTGTCTGTTTTTTTGTTAAATATATATTTAATTCTTCTTCCCTTTCTTTCACAAATTGATTTGACCTGTTTCTAGTAACATACAGGCTGTTACAGTGATGGCCGTGTTTTCATGATGTGAAGAGAATTGGAGTCTTGAGTCACTCCAGGGCTGGATATAAGAAACCCATTCCGTAGCACTTCCACTTACTGTTGGGTAACTGGACTTCTGTTCCATTACAGGTTTTAATTGAAACTAGATTTAAGGCTATGCAGGCTTTACCTTGTTAATTATTACCTTAACTTTTTATATGGAAAAATAATATTGCTATGTATCTAGGCAACATCCTTTGTAAAAAATAAAATAAAATAAAAAATACATCACATACCTGTGCCATGCAAATAGACTTTTGATGGTGGCTTTTATGTGTGTGTACATGCAGCATCCACGGGTATTGCATGGTAAATAAGTTACTATTATGAATAATAATAAGACTCCCATTGCAAAGCAGTTTGAGCCAGTCCAGGTTTTACATTCATTCTGTGAACTTAATAATATTAATAAAAACTCCAATTGCAGAGCAGTTTAAACCAGGTTTTACTTGTGAGTTAAATTAACACTGTAAAGTTCATTTTCAACAACAAAAAATGTAAGTGCTTGAGATGTGTCTGCAAATGTAAACCTGGCACATTGAAATACGCAGGGTGATTCATAATTGGCACAACGTTGAGGGAGCACCATGGAAACTGGAGGGTATGTGGAGGGTGAGACGCAAAGGAACATGTCTGACAGACACTCTGTGACACTCGTTTGGCCACCAGGGACCTGTTCAATAAACATTTCGGTAGAATGAAATCAATGCAAAATAATGTTGCACGAATTATGAATCACGCTATGTACAGTGCCTATAGTAAGTATTCACCCCCCTTGGACGTTTTCAGTTTGTTGTGTTACAACCTGAAATCTTGATGCATTTAATTTTTTTTTTTTTTTTTTTTTTGATTTACACAACCTACTCAACACTTGGAAGAGGCAAGAGAATTTTTATTGTGAAACAACAGTTAATGAAAAATAAAAAAACTGAAATGTCTTGGTTAGATAAGTATTCACCCCTCCGAGTCAATACTTGGTAGAACCACCTTTGGCAGCAATTACAGCTGAGTCTTTTGAGGTAAGTCTCTATCAGGTTTGCACATCTGGATTGTGCAATATTCACCCATTCTTCTTGGCAAAATTATTCAAGCTCTGTCAAGTTGTAAGAACATAAGAATGTTTACAAACGAGAGGAGGCCATTCGGCCCATCTTGCTCGTTTGGTTGTTAGTAGCTTATTGATCCCAGAATCTCATCAAGCAGCTTCTTGAAGGATCCCAGGGTGTCAGCTTCAACAACATTACTGGGGAGTTGGTTCCAGACCCTCACAATTCTCTGTGTAAAAAAGTGCCTCCTATTTCTGTTCTGAATGCCCCTTTATCTAATCTCCATTTGTGACCCCTGGTCCTTGTTTCTTTTTTCAGGTTAAAAAAGTCCCCTGGGTCGACATTGTCTATACCCTTTAGGATTTTGAATGTTTGAATCAGATCGACGCGTAGTCTTCTTTGTCCAAGACTGAATAGATTCAATTATTTTAGCCTGTCTGCATACGACATGCCTTTTAAACCCGGGATAATTCTGGTTGCGCTTCTTTGCACTCTTTCTTGAGCAGCAATATCCTTTTTGTAACGAGGTGACCAGAACTGAACACAATATTCTAGGCGAGGTCTTACTAATGCATTGTAAAGTTTTAACATTACTTCCCTTGATTTAAATTCAACACTTTTCACAATATATCCGAGCATCTTGTTGGCCTTTTTTATAGCTTCCCCACATTGTCTAGATGAAGACATTTCTGAGTCAACATAAACTCCTAGGTATTTTTCATAGTTCCCTTCTTCAATTTCAGTATCTCTCATATGATATTTATAATGCATATTTTTATTGCCTGCATGCAATACTTTACACTTTTCTCTATTAAATTTCATTTGCCATGTGTCTGCCCAATTTTGAATGCTGTCTAGATCATTTTGAATGACCTTTGCTGCTGCAACAGTGTTTGCCACTCCTCCTATTTTTGTGTTGTCTGCAAATTTAACAAGTTTGCTTACTATACCAGAATCTAAATCATTAATGTAGATTAGGAATAGCAGAGGACCTAATACTGATCCCTGTGGTACACCACTGGTTACCTCACTCCATTTTGAGGTTTCTCCTCTAATCAGTACTTTCTGTTTTCTACATGTTAACCACTCCCTAATCCATGTGCATGCATTTCCTTGAATCCCTACTGCGTTCAGTTTGAGAATTAATCTTTTATGCAGGACTTTGTCAAAAGCTTTCTGGAAATCTAAATAAACCATGTTGTATGCTTTGCAATTATCCATTTTCAATGTTGCATCCTCAAAAAAATCAAGCAGGTTAGTTAGACACGATCTCCCTTTCCTAAAACCATGCTGACTGTCTCCCAGGATATTGTTACCATATAGGTAATTTTCCATTTAGATCTTATTCTAGTTTCCTTAAGTTTACATATAATAGAAGTCAGGCTTATTGGTCTGTAGTTACCTGGTTGGGTTTTGTCACCCTTTTTGTGGATCGGTATTACGTTTGCTATTTTCCAGTCTGTCGGTACAACCCCTGTGTCAAGAGACTGTTGCATGATCTTGGTTAGCGGTTTGTAAATAACTTCTTTGAGTACTATTGGGAGGATCTCATCCGGCCCAGGGGATTTGTTTATTTTAAGAGCTCCTAGTCCCTTTAACACTTCTGCCTCTGTTATGCTAAAGTTATTTAAAATTGGATAGGAACAGGTCGACATGTCGGGCATGTTGTCCGTGTCCTCCTTTGTAAAAACCTGCGAAAAGTAATCATTTAATATATTTGCTATTTTTTCTTCATCTATGATTTTGCCATTTGTGTCTCTTAAACATTTAACCTCCTCTTTGAATATTCTCTTGCTGTTATAATATTGGAAAAACATTTTGGAATTGGTTTTAGCCCCCTTAGCAATATTGATTTCTATCTCTCTTGGCCTTTCTAACTTCCTTTTTGACTTGTGTTTGCAGTGCCAAGTACGCTTTCTGTGTACTTTGTTTTTGGTCCCTTTTAAACGCTCTGTAAAGTGACTTTTTTCGCTGAATATTTTTTTTAATTGATCTATTAAACCATTTTGGCCATTTTGTTTTAGATTTAGATTTCTCTACTTTTGGGATGTAATTGTTTTGCGCCTCTAGTACTACATTTTTAAAAAACAGCCATCCTTTTTCTGTGGATGTTTTATCTATTTTACTCCAAACTACTTCTGTTAGTCTCGGTTTCATAGTTTGCTTTTCTAAAATTGTCATTACTTTTGGGGTTTTAAAAAATATTTCAAATGAGACCATGTTGTGGTCTGAGTTTGCCAATGGCTCTCTGACCTCTGTTTTAGTTATTCTGTCTTCATTATTGACAAATTGCGTTAGGAAGCAGTCATTTGTCATTTCCACCATTTCAATTTCGTCCGTGGTGCCCCCCATCGGGTTTTCCCATTTTATACAGGGGAAGTTGAAATCCCCCATTAGTATGGCTTCTCCTTTTCTACACGCATTTCGAATGTCATTCTATAAGATTATTTTGCTCAGCGTCTGAATTTGGCGGTCTATAGCATGCTCCTATTATTATGCCCTTTGAATTTGTGTCCATTATTCTGACCCATATAGATTCTGCATTGTTTTCTTTGTCCTGATTTAACACCTGGGCTTCAAGACTATTTCTTATGTATAGAGCTACCCCTCCGCCTCTTCTGTCCTGCCTGTCTTTCATATACAGTGTGTACCCACCAATATTATATTCGTCTCCATCACTCTCAGACACCCAAGTTTCTGTAACACCTATCACATCGTAGTTACTTGTTAGTGCAGTAGCTTCAAGTTCTAACATTTTGTTTCTCAGACTTAAAGCATTTAGATAAATACATTTAGATAAAGATAGCCTGGCTTGAAATCATGTTGACCTGAAATGAAATGTCAAGATGACTGCATTCCTTTGTTTATGGACTTGTGAACAATCAAGGTGCATAAAAGGAAAACTTTATTTATGGAGTTTAGAATTATAAGAGACTGCACAATTTGTCAACTTTTTCTAATGGTTTTAATAATTTTTTGTGTATAGTCTAGTACATACCTCAACTTTAACTTAAAAGTTCTAAAACTAAAGGTATAGGAAACAAACAAAGAAACTGTTTTGTCTGCTGCACCAACACCACAAAAAAAAAACACTATCATGATAAATCACCAAGAACATTGGCTTGAACACCCGACCCCTCCAAATTAGACCAAGCTCAGTGCTCAGCCTGATCGTGGCAAAAGGGATCCAAATTTGAAAAACTGGAAGTATGCAACTAGAAGTGCACCAAAATTGTGCTTTTGTATTACACAGGATTTTGTGCCTTTCAGAAAATACAATAAAAAATGAAAAAGCATTTCCTTATACAGATCCATATTCTGTGTCAGTTTGTTTTTTTTCTCCAATGAAAGCCCAGGGACTGGCAAGTTTATAGGAGGCTAGGAGCAATTCATTAAAGATTGAAGATCCAGGCAGTCCTCGTGTTCACCATGCAGAGGGAGTGACAGACATGTTCGTGCATTAAAGAAAATAAAACACAAAAGTTCATTTTTTTTCTAGACTTTATTGAAACGGTGTCGTGGGCGGAGGGGAGAGAGGGTTACTTCTTCTTGGACACACCGACAGTGCGGCCTCTCCTGCCAGTGGTCTTGGTGTGCTGACCGCGCACACGCAGGCTGCGGAGAGGGAGAGAGGGGAAGTACATTTCTTTAACACACTGACTAATTGTATTCTTAACTGAATAACTTGCTTAACTGAATAAAGCTTGTTTTAAAAAAAATAATTGAAATTAAATTAAATAATCTTCACACATCTTAATTTTCTACTGGAATACCACACCGTTTTAGGTTTGCGAGATTCTTGTGTGATTTAGGAAGCTCCTCTAGTTCGAGCTATGAGAATTAAAGGGTCCCATTTATCATAGGAAGTTACGTGCAGCTTGTGTGTCTGACTTCACACTGATATCAGTCATTCTGCTTGAGGACCGACTATGGTCACTGTCAGTCTTTGTGACATTTACCCAAATAGTACAATGTCCTTTAATAAAAGGAAACTATTTGAAAACATAACAAAGAATGTCAGAGTTTGCACTTGACAATTATTGATACTAAACAGGATCAGTATACAATTCAAGACGAAGGTCTGTATGCTTCATGAACTGTAATCCTTAGTTAAGCTGCTATACCAAGTAGCAACAGCAGCTCTACTCAGCTTGGTAGCTCATGTGACTCCAAACAGCTGTTGTATGAAATCCTCAACAATGGTATTGACGGCAGACATTGTGTGCAACAGGGTTTATTGGTCTCTTACCCCCAGAAGTGGCGCAGGCCCCTGTGAGCCCTGATCTTCTTCAGTCTCTCCAGATCCTCACGCAGCTTGTTATCCAGACCGTTCGCCAGTACCTGAGAGACAGAGAGAGAGAACAAACTCAACCCATCATCCAGAACTATAAACTTTATACATTTACTGAAGATATTTCTAGTCAGTCATTGAACTTCAAGTTTCAAGTCCAGACCCCAGAGTAGAGGCTCAGACTTTATGTAACAGCATTGCATACAATGGGTGTAGGGAGAGTGCTACGGTCTTACCCAGCTTCAGTGAGTGCATATTCCAATGCAATATGAAGACTAACCTTTTATGGTTTACACTTCAAATGTTCTTGCTTTAAAAATATCCAGCGACCATTTCATTCAACATAATACTGAGAATAGGGTTTCCAGTAAAGCATTCAGAATCTATTTTTGTCTGCTGTCAGTATAACTCAGACAATGTTCTATTTCACTGAAATTAAAGTCTATTACTGCTGTAGTCCGTTTACTCTCTGGACATGTACTATTGTAATACTTTTGGAAGGTTACAAGAATACAACTCAGTGAAATCTCAGGAGTGTGGAATTCATATCGCCCAGCGAGGTTGTCCGAGGAGCAACCAGCTTTCCTGTTCCACTTTGCCTGTTGGACACACACAGGTTTTGTTGCTTTTTTCTCGCTACGTTCGTACTTCCTATGATGAAACACTCCGGGTAGATTTCTAGAGAGCCATGCAAGTTTCTGAAAACTCTGAATTGCAGAAGTGTAGCACATTCAGAAATACACACCTCTAAACTTCAAACCAAAACTATAGACTTCAATATATATCCCTTTAATTCTCAAACACAGTAAAACAAACATACTTCAATGAATACAACGATACTGACCAATTTACATTGCTTTTGTCTACAGTAGCAGCCCAGTAACGTTTGGCTGAACATTGAACGCAGTTACAAAAAGCTTCTACATATAAACTTCACTATAACGATCCCCCCCTTTAACAATCCCAACAGCAAGAACCCAAGCGATCACTTACAGGATCCAACCAGGCACAACAATCTCAGTGCGGACTGACACTGAACTTCTCCAGTGTGAATGTGTTATTCTCCCAGTGAAAACGAACACCATGGCTGACTCATATCCATCATTCAAATGCCATTTTGCAAACTTTAAGCGATTGTCCTTGTGATGTTTTCCTAAGAGTGGCTTTTTACTTGGCCTGTGACCATTGAGACCTTCACCATGCAATACCCGACGTATGGTTGAAATGGAAACCCCAGTCCCACTTGCAGCCAATTCACTTTGAATATCTTTGACAGTCAATCTCAGATTGTTATTAACCTTCCTCATAATTCTTATTCTTGTTCTTGGTGAAAGAACCTTCTTTCTTCCAGACTGAGGGAGCATTGTGACAGTACCATGAGTCTTGTACTTCTTGATAATAGAAACAATAGTTGAAATTGGGATACTCAAATGCTTGGAAATCTTCTTGTATCCTTCTCCAGGTTTTACGACAATAAATAATTAATTTTCTGCCTAAAGTCTTCAGATAGCTCTCTACATTTTCCCACATTGACTTATTGGTAATGACAGCAATCATCCTATGCTCAACCCTTTTATACTCTAAGAATGTTCACCTACAATCTAGCATTTTCTAGAATTAGGTTCTGCATTATCATTAATTTCTAGCACCTTGTAGACAATACTATCATACCATCAAAGGGTATGAATACTTTTGTATTTTCCTCATCCTCAAAAGCAAAACTTTTGCTACAAAAGATTTTTCCTAAATTCTTTGAGAAATTTCTAGAAATTATAAATTTCCGTTGTAAACCTTTGACTAACTGTATATACAGGGTTAGAAACTCCCGCTTGCCCGAGGTGAATTCAATCTGATGAGGACTAGTTGATGTCTGTCTCAGGAGTCCTCTGGGCGAGTACTTAAAACAAATGTACACATATACTCTCACGTTCAGTCTTGCGTTAAATGCTTGGGTGTAGCAGTGGTGAATACGCATTCACAAATAATGCTTAGAAAACAGACACTCTGAACTGCAACCTCCCTTCATCTCCCCTGAAATGCCAACCCCACTGAATGACGTTTTACGTTTGTGTTCTCCCTCTGCGCGGGATGTGAAGTTTATCGTTTGAATTTATTGAAACACGTTGCATCTTTTGAAGTAAGTGTAGTCATTTTACAGAAACAAAAATGAAAACTAATAAACAAACAATTACCATAGTGAACATTATCGTAGTATTTTGCTTAACCCTTTGCGGTCCATTGTCGGACTGGGTCCGACATTGCAATTATTCCTCACAGGTCCTTTGTCGGACTGGGTCCGACATCATTATAGCAACGCAATAAACGGGTGTTTAGTCGTTTTTTCTCCGGAAAAAGCCGAGAAAACCATTCAATTGCCGAGTGGGAGCGACAGGAGCCGAGACAAATCGAGGAAAAAAAAAAAAAAGGCGTATCTCATGAATAGTCATACATGGTATCAGGTATCAGATAACGGGGCGGTCATAGTAAACAAGCTGGCTGAGTGCGTCAGCGCACTGAGACTATCATGGACATTTGCAGAGCTTTTTTCAGATGTTATAGAAATAAAATAATGACTTGGATCGCATTATTGAGGAGTTTGGTGATGAAACGAGTGATCCGGAGATGATCGATCGGTATGTACGACTATTATTATTATTATTATTATTATTTATTTCTTACATAGGTGAACGCTATAGCAAACGAAAGGGTGGGGCGGGGCTGGAGATGCCTAGTGAGTGCTTTGTTGATATGCAGGGCCATTTAAACCCATTTGACTGTGAAAAAAAAATACTTTTAAACAGCACGTATAAAATTAACTGCGCGTGTGAAAATTAATTAGACCTGGCGTGCCTGACGCGCGATTAATAAATGGACCGCAAAGGGTTAAAACATAATAACACAATATATTCATAATAAAAGTTGAGTTCTTATCTATAAACAGTAACACATTTAAAGCTTGGGACTTGCTGTCTGTAGCTTGGTGTTTACATTATCGGCAGCATATTTTAAGTGATTGAAAGCTGAAATTACTTTAAAACACATTTCTATACCAATACAGTACTGGTAAGCGCTCAGTTTGTTTGAAAACCAGGCTTTAATAACGGGTAAGTGCACAGACGGTGATTCTGTGAGCACTCCGGGGCTCAACCACCAATGGGGGAAAATAAGGTCCCGCACAGTGCAAACAAATCACCTGTTCTGTCAAATTACACTGTGGATGCTTCACAAGCACAACTGTTATTGCAGTGTTTAAAAATATAAAATCCATTTATACAAAGTCTCCCAGCTTTCGTGAAAAGATCTGCGTTTCCCTCGTTTTTCTTTTGTATTTGTTAGGCTCTCATTAGCATCTATAGTAGATTCAGCATCCATCAGTTTTGGCAGATTCTACTGTACTTGCTGAAGCAGTTTTCTCCCACTGCTAATTAAAACAATAAAATGAAATAGCCACCTAACAATTTCATCCCAAGGGCTACAGCGAAACATACTGTCTTTAAATTGGGACTTTAGTGAAGACTGCATGTGTACATTAATTATTGTAGATAGTAATTCATAGCCAGCCAGGATTTTTGTAAATAGCAACACATGTAATGTACAATAAGGCCCTGTCCACACTACATAACCGATCTGGAGAACCGTACTCGAAACCGCTCTACTTAATCCAGCTGAAAGCGTTCACACTGAAGTACCGTTTCATGTTGTCAGGCTTAATGCGTCCACACACCATTAGAATAGTTCAGTTACAATTCCCAGCAGCGCAACGAACCGTGGAAATTAATACAACTGTATCCCACCATGCACTGTATTTTATTTTAAAATAATGTGTTATCCCCCTTATTAACAGAGGTCCATATTGCATAAATGAAATATAACAAGTATTGCAGAAAAAGTAAATCCGAACACACACACACACACACACAAGTAGGGCTTGAAGTTTTCAGGTTTTATTTTTAATCAGGTGAATCCCTTTAAACAAATTGAGCGGCTTCTGTTTTATAATTAAACAGAGAAAAAGCTGTTAATTACAAAACCATCTTTGTTTTTACCTTCATATCTTGCCTGAGCCTAATTCTGGTCCTCTTAATTTTATTTCAAACAGAGCTGACAAATTATGTGATTTGTTCATCCCCGATCCTACTTATTATTATTATTATTATTATTATTTATTTATTTATTAGCAGACGCCCTTATCCAGCATTTCATTTTTGCAGTCGCCTAATTTAACGTTGTGTTTTTGTTATTTTCCCCACTAGTTTAACAGGGATGTCCTGACTGATTTTTTTGAAGCATAAAAATGAATACCCAGTGCGGAGTGCACACTCATAGCAAGTCCTTCAGGCGCCTGCTCTGAGTATTTCACCAAACATACCACAACACATTTTGGGATATTGGAGGATACACAAAAAAATGTAGTTCGGTATTACAGCGTCCACACTTCTGATAAACCACACTACCTGATGCGATCTAATTAGAACCGGACTCGAGATACCTCCTGAGGTGGTCTCGAGTACGGTATTAAATGCTGCGTAGTGTGGACGCAAACCGTATTTAGCACTTTTAACCCTTTGCGGTCCATTGTCGGACTGGGTCCGACATTGCAATTATTCCTCTCAGGTCCTTTGTCGGACTGGGTCCGACATCATTATAGCAACGCAATAAACAGGTGTTTAGTCGTTTTTTCTCCGGAAAAAGCCGAGAAAACCATTCAGTTGCCGAGTGGGAGCGACAGGAGCAGAGACAAGTCGATACAAAAGAAAAAAAAAAAAGGCGTATCTCATGAATAGTCATACATGGCCCTGGTATCAGATAACGGGGCGGTCATAAGTAAACAAGCTGGCAGATAGTGCGTCAGCGCACAGAGACTATCACGGACATTTGCAGAGCTTTTTTGAAATGTTATAGTAATAAAATAATGACTTGGATCGCATTATTGAGGAGTTTGGTGATAAAGCGAGTGATCAGGAGATGATTGATCGGTACGTACGACTATTATTATTATTATTATTTATTTCTTACATAGGTGAAAGCGATAGCGAACGAAAGGGTGGGGCGGGGCTGGAGATGCCTAGTGAGTGCTTTGTTGATATGCAGGGCCATTTAAACCCGTTTGACTGTGAAAAAAAATACTTTTAAACAGCGCGTATAAAATTAACTGCACGTGTGAAAATTAATTAGACCTGGCGTGCCTGACGCACAGTTAATAAATGGACCGCAAAGGGTTAAGCCGTCTTAAATGCAACTAATACGGTTTAAAGGCATAGTGTGGACAGGGCCTAAAATAAACATTACTTTTTTTACACTGTCATCGGTGTGAATTTCAGGCGGAGCTTCATGGTCGGCAAGGTGACACAGCTGAGAGAATTTTTTCCTGTCATCCCTTCTGGTGCTGTCAGTGTCAGTTTCTCAGCACACAGTACAGTTAGTCGCTCAGTAACGATGTGCAAACAGGAGACTGACCCATCTGTATGCGCGTTTACAAGGGTGCTTTGTTAAAAAAAAAAAAAAATGTAAATCTAAACAGATATAATTAGGCAAAGTGTAACAGGAAAACTTCCTGTCCCGGGCGTGGTGCGATATGATTGAGGGCAGGTAAAATAAATGAAAGGAAATGGACTTCTAAAATAGCGTGATGCATCTACTGACATTTGACCTGCAAGGCAGAGGAATCGGAATGAGAAACCCAGAGGAAGAGAGAGGCAGGGTTGGGTTACCTGGCTGTATTTGCCGTCCTTCACGTCCTTCTGTCTGTTGAGGAACCAGTCGGGGATCTTGTACTGCCTGGGGTTCTGCATGATCGTGATTACACGCTCAACCTGCAGACACACACACGAGAGAGGGAGTGAGAGGCTGTTTCGGACCCAGTACTGCTGGTAAACCTGGTAAAACACATTTAGCACAGCGCTCTGATGAAGAGTATGTTGCAATTAATACACTTGTGCTTTGGGATTATTGCCGTCTTCTTCCTTTCTGTGGTTTTGCTGCTGGAAGGTATCTAACAAACATTTTCCCAGGACATGGCACCCCTACTTTGCAGTAAGTTGGGAAACAGTCTTTAGTGCTGGTATATACAGGTTTATCTCTTTCTATCTACACACACACTCCATATCCCTTCGAATTTAAGACGCACTTTCTAAACCATTTTCTTCTTCTCAAATGTCCTGCATCTTACATTAGAGTACAGTGATGCGGGTATTAAAATAGGCAACAAAAAATGTGACTCCAAGTGCACAATGAGCAACGTGACACTGCCGAAAAAAAGATGAAGAAACGTTACTGCCCGATCTCAAATCATCCATGACATACAGGCAGCCACTTTCAATTTGAACTGAGGCTGGATCTTTGGAAATACATATTTATCTGTTATTTTTTCCTCAAATTGAGGGTGGGAAATTTGGGCTGTGTCTTAAATTCGAGGGTGTCTTAAATTCAAAGGAATGCAGTACATTTGGAGGGGCATTGCTGCATGGCCGCAGTTAATCTAGAGCCCTGCATTCCATGACCCCAAAACATGCTACAATTATCCAGCTAACCATCATCCTCACCTCACTCAGCTCTCATCTCCCTTCCCTGTCTCACCTCATCCTCACTCAGCTCTCATCTCCCCTCCCTCCCCGTCTCACCTCATCCTCACTCAGCTCTCATCTCCCCTCCCTCCCCGTCTCACCTCATCCTCACTCAGCTCTCATCTCCCCTCCCTCCGCATCTCACCTCATCCTCACTCAGCTCTCACCTCCCCTCCCTCCCCGTCTCACCTCATCCTCACTCAGCTCTCACCTCCCCTCCCTCCCCGTCTCACCTCATCCTCACTCAGCTCTCATCTCCCCTCCCCCCCGTCTCACCTCATCCTCACTCAGCTCTCATCTCCCCTCCCTCCCCGTCTCACCTCATCCTCTCTCAGCTCTCATCTCCCCTCCCTCCCCGTCTCACCTCATCCTCACTCAGCTCTCATCTCCCCTCCCTCCCCGTCTCACCTCATCCTCACTCAGTTCTCCGGCTCGCTTGCTCAGGTCAATATCGGCCTTCCTCAGCACCACATGAGCGTAACGCCTTCCCACACCCTGAAAGAGAGGAGGAAACACAGGGTTAAATACTGAACCCACACAACTTCATATATTAGACAAGTATCACACACACATTGACAATTGCCCTTCAACCCCCTTGTATAGTCGTTGTATATATTTTTCTACTCCAATGGAAGTTGGTTTCTAACAGTACAGTAGTCTCCGTGTATAGGAACACCTCCTAAGAGAACACTTCTCCTAAGGCAACACCCTTGTGGTGAAACTGATTTTCCCCATTGTAAATGCTTCGGGCAAAAAGAACAGGAACTTCGCTTAAAAGAAGACCTCCTTGGCACTGATAGCGATTCGTTCACAATGGATACAGTACTGTTTTGTAACCTGATATATCAAACTTAAATTCAAATGGTTTATTCAGTCTTTTCAAATGTTGACTTGTCATCACACTGATTGGTTTATTAAATCTTTCCAGAACCGCCTTCATCTCATTGACTTGTTTTGTATTCTGATTTCCACGAGTGCACCTCATCTCTACAAAATGGCATGTAAACAAACAGCGAAACGCACCGCTGTTTCTACAAAAAATTGCTAATTGTTCGAGCTCCTGATAAAAACCTGAATCAGTCAGTCGCCGAGCAATTTGTTTCCCGTTCTGGTGAGTTACTTCACCATTCTGTTAATAAATGTGCATGTCTTGTATATTGCTGCTGCATTTTGTAACGTGTAGGGGTGCTGTGTACATTTAGTTTATTAATGTTAAGCTAACCCTCAGTAACAGCCATTATTTTTGCATCTGCCATCGTGATAGAAACACACCCGCCAGCTAATTTCAAAGTACATGTGATTTAAGCTTTTTGACCGTGTTGTTAGTTTGTCTGTTACTTTATTATTAGTTTATTAACAATGCCTGTTTTGCTTTTACTTGTTCAGTTCATTTCATATGTTGAGGCACGTGCGTCATGACAAGTAATACATATTTATTGATCAACTCGTATTGTGTCTGGTGGCTAACTCTGCCTTGTTGAACACTTCGCTTGTTTTCCGAGGGAGGTTCTTAGTCAGAGGCTACTGTATTATTATTGCTTCCAGTACTTTCACAATATCATTTTGTAGTTTCTTTGATTATGTGATGTTAAATAAAAAAGGTTTAAAATTAAGTTTATATAGTTTTTTTTTATTTTTTTATTTTTTTAAATTGGCTCAATTCTAAAATTGTAGATGATGCAAAACTTTTGGCCAATCAATTATACTGTGTTTGTGGCTTTATGGTGGTTAAATTCTAATGGAATTACATTGACTTGTACATCTGAACAGGACACTGTCCCTCTGTAGCCTTAATGAAAATAAACTGGAAGAATGCACTCAGCTAACACAGACACCATTTTATAGTGGTGTCAAACTGAACAGCACTGTGTTTCACTACCTTGATGGCGGTGATGGCGAAGGCGATTTTGCGTCGCCCATCTATGTTGGTGTTGAGAACACGGAGAATGTGCTGGAACTTTTCTGGGATTACGAGTGACTGCAGAGAAAAAGGAGAGAGAAAGGAGGGTTACTGACAGGGAACTGCAAACAGATCAACACAGTACCATATGAAACGAGTTTGTGCATCTCACAGCCCTGGTCATCCTTTTAAACTCATAACAGAGCCATCCCGAGCCATTCCTGATGTTCCAGTGGGTCTTCAGTGTATTCAGTGTGTAAACTGGAGCTCCCAATGTGAGACCTGAACCAATCACTGAAATCTGACTCGATTTACTGACATACTTCAGAATTAAAACTAATAATCCTAAAGCAGCATCTCAATTTGATTTCATTTGTCCAGTTAAAAAAAAAAAAAAAAATCTCCTGGATAATGTTGTTCCTCAAATTGTACTCAGTACTTCAGTTTCTTTGACAACTAACAAAAGCAAAACGACTAATTCCAAGATGAAGTTGCTGAATAATTAGTGTAGGGAATGTTAGTTATCTTTCTGGCCATGTACACTGTAGATCCAAACAGGACAGCTTTACAACACACGACAATTCCGAATCTATTCCACGTTCTGTTCAGTTATACTTTGATATTTAAACTTCACAAGCCATACATTAAATACATGCACTACGCACTAAGTTTAAAACGTCGTAAGAACATTAACGAGTCGTGCAACACGACTATCAAATGAGAATACACCGGTACAAACACAGAGCTCGGTATCGAGAGTCGTGGCCGCGCATCTTCCCTCGTACAGTAGCGGCCACATTCAATCCAAACACAGTCACTTGATTCTCGTTTTAAACACGAGATATCGAAATGCTACGGCATGCACTCGCACTATACAAACACAACCAGTATTGAGGTAACAGGACATCTCATGAGGGATAAACGAAAAGCGAGAATGTCTAACATACATACCGAGAGGAAGCGATACAACAGCAGAACAGATGCCGTTGCCGAAATAACCACTTCAGTGTAAATGCCACACACAGCACAGCGCATTTCTGAGTGAAACACATCGCTCGTGTATTATAGCTGCAGACAGAGCTCTGTACAGACACATGGCGTGAGAACTTCGCGGCCTTTTAACGAGTCAGATTGCTGCACTGTCGTATTAAACAAGCCATCAACGTGCACCACTGCTTGCGCTCATTATTACATGCAATTAAAGTAGCTCATTACTTTGCACAGACACATGACATTCATTTCATTTTAAACACACAAAGTGACTTAAACTGGAAAACAAAACAGCTCCGCGCGTAGGAGGTAACGCTTTCAACAATAATCCACATCTTGTTCCATCAATAACGGACTAGTCCATTAAGTGTATCCCTTCGGTGGCCCGTTTACAAGTTTCTGTGGCGCCCTGTCCAGTTTTAACTGCGATGTTTACAGATATTTCAGTAGCTTTTTTCACCGGCGAAAAATTCCTCACCATCTTTCCTGCCTGTCCCGTCTAAAAGAGGAAGTGAAGACGTTCTCGCGAGACTTTAACACATACGAGAGGGGGCGACTTCCGTTCAAAACTCGTCTGACTGGGGGGGGGGAAAGGATAATCTATATAATATTCATTTTTAAAATAAAACCGCATTTGATATTATATACATTAAACGGCTAACTGTTCTTTGTGTTATTCATTCTAGCATTGACTAGTAGTTAGTTAGTAGAATTATCTGGATAGTTCTACCACCTTTGTTGGGCTGGACAATCTTAATAAAACATTTCCTTCTTTCAATGCTTTAAGACCATGCTCAACAGAAAATAGAGTACAGTATCAATTGAATGATATATTGTACTAGCACGCAGTACCGAACTGAACTGTGCTGGCTTTGAGATATTGTACTGGCACATAGTACTGAA